>NC_061856.1:14047585-14052585 GCF_019202785.1 Penaeus chinensis | reverse complement strand
AACTTCCAACCTTCCTCTCTCTTGAACCTAGTTTGACACTTCCTCTTCGTCTTTGTAAATTGCTTGTTTATCTATCCATATATCTTTATAGTTTAGAGTGTGTAATCAATTCCAAACGGGATATAAATTTCCCCAACCCATTTCGTGGAACTATCAACAGAGCTACATAACATGAAGATAATAAAAATACATTTTGTATTTACCAAACATATGTTGTTGTATTTATTAATAAAGACATAAACAAGTATTTTTTTTATCTAATGATCAAGTTCGAGGTTCATTCCATTTCAAAGACCAAGGATTAACGCAATCCAAGTGGTCAGCAATATCTTCAGGAGGAATAAACGAATCCCAAGGAGTTTCAGTTGCCAGCTGGTCACGCACCTGTTTATGAAAATAAATAAATAAATAAAAAATAGATAATAAATGAAAAAGAATATATCATATTACTTTTTTCTTTCACTCTTTTAATTAATTCGAACAGCCGTATGTGACAGTTATATATGATCAAAAGAAAAGTAGCGAGCAGATGGAAAACGAAAGAATAAATAGTAATGTTATATTCTTCTACTGATCATTAAATACAGAGGCATTCATATGTAATTAATGCAATGGAAAGGAATTAAATAACACCAAGCAAAACATAGAAGCGCAAGATAACAGTAGCAAAAGAAGAGAGAATGATTGAATACTGAAAAATATTTACGAGGAAGGGGTGTAAGAAGCCCAATGAAGCGGAAGACACGGACAAATGAAGTGAAAAAGATTTGTGGGGAGAAAAGCTAACTGCCGGATTATGAAGTTAAACGTAGCGTAGGAATGCTTTAAGTTAATTAGATGAGACTGAGATGATTAGATGGACAGATAGAGATAGATAGATAAGCATGCGGTGAGGGAGGGAAGAGACTATGATAGAGATAAAAAGAAGGTAAAGAAAATAAGTGAATGTTATCCTTTCTGACTATCTACAGGAAGACAATCATACTAACCAGATGTAGCCATATAAAAGAACACTTTTTTTTTCAATAAACAAAAACCAACCGCCCCCCGTTTCGAAATTTTAGGACACGAAAACCATGCTTTTGACACTGACCCTCTCGACCTCTTGGAAGACGCGAATAAGGTTCATGCCAGCCAGTTTCTTGAGGTCTTCGTCCGTCCACTTCGGGTCAAGAAGAAGCTCGGCGAAGATGTATGGGTACTTGCTCACGTCTTCAAGACCTTCCGGGACTCTGTGGTAAAGTGCAGAAGAGGTATGAGTGAAAAGATCTTCACAATACAAGAGATGTACTTAGCCCTCAGAAATACATACGAATAAGAATGAATATCTTCACAATACAACCGGTTTAATCGGTTTAATACATCTCTTACATTGTAAAGATACTCATTCTCGCTCATACCTATTCTACATTTATCGCAATGAATACGGTTCATCTGTGGAAACAGAGTTAGAATGCCAGAAAGGCTAGTTGTGTCTTTAACAGGTTGCCGTGGGTTGAGTTCGGTGATGTGAATACTTGTTTGAGTACATTTTTAGGGAAGAATGCTATTGCTTTTGAAAAATGTATTATTATTGGTGATGATTATGACATAGGCCTATTTTCCGTATTAGAAGGAGAATTCTAAGTTAATGTTGGATACTGCTATATTTAACCTTAATCTTTAAATCTCTTCTTAAGTTATCCCCATTCTGACATTGAAATTAAGGATGAGAGAAAATAGAAAATACAAACTTTGCCTTCCCGAGTGCAAGAAGAAATTTCTGCAAATGTATAAGCTGAGCTCGTGGAGGAAAAAATCAGTTTTTACATAGTTGGAAAGTAAACATTCAGAGCTTCAGAAGAAAACAAAAATGAAGATAAAAAAAAAAAAAAGTAATAAGTTAACGCTCTTTTAACATTGATAATTAACATTGATTCTTCTTGCTTATATTTTGGGTCTCATCCTAATCTCGCTTCTAATAAAGTCTCATTTATGACAATGGTAAACTATAATGACTTTATCCTTACCTTTACAGCAATCAGACAATGATAGTTAAACACATTGCAAATAGCAATGGACGGTCACTATATAGTATAAGTATAATACGAATATAATCACAATCCTACGTTGTTATTCCGTCGAAGTCGCTGCCAAGACCCACGTGATCTGGTCCAGCAACGTCCCGGATGTGGTTGATGTGAGCTGAAGTAATTATGAATGAAATTAACATCGAACATAAGGATGTTTAGGGAGTAAATATATATATATATATATATATATATATATATATATATATATATGTATATATATATAATGTATATATATATGTATGTATGTATGTATGTATGTATGTATGTATGTATGTATGTATGTATATATGTATATTTGTATGTATGTATGTATGTATGTATGTATGTATGTATGTATGTATGTATGTATGTATGTATGTATGCATGTACGTGCATATATATAAAGAAGAGGATAAAGAGTTAATATGCAATTAATTAATTGAAACATAAAGAGGTGTAATAGAAATTACGTAACGTGATATATGGGCGTAATAAATAAATAAAGAGTAACAAATAGTGAGAAGAGAGGGACAAGGAACAGAAAAGGAAGATTAATAGGAAACAGACAACAGATAAAGAAGGCAAATAAAGATAGATAACGGAAACAAGAAGACAAACTAAAGACAGAAAACAGAAAAAAAGAAGACGAAATAGGGGACAAAGAACACAAAAGGAAGACAAAATAGGAGCCAGAAAACAGTAAAGGAAAGATAAGAAATATCGATAACAAGCTAAATCCAAAGAAAAACGAACAAAAAAAAGAACAATGTCATGAAGAAAAAAAGCAAGGTCATGAATCTGATAAATTACGTCATAACCTACAGAGGTAACATGCCAAACACACACACACACACACACACACACACACACACACACACACTCTCTCTCTCTCTCTCTCTCTCTCTCTCTCTCTCTCTCTCTCTCTCTCTCTCTCTCTCTTTCTCTCTCTCTCTCTCTCTCTCTCTCTCTCTCTCTCTCTCTCTCTCTCTCACTCTCTCTCTCTCTCTCTCTCTCTCTCTCTCTCTCTCTCTCACACACACACACACACACACACACACACACACACACACATACACACACACTCTCTCTCTCTCTCTCTCTCTCTCTCTCTCTCTCTCTCTCTCTCTCTCTCTCTCTCTCTCTCTCTCTCTCTCTCTCACACACACACACACACACACACACACACACACACACACACACACACACACACACACACACACACACTCACTCACACACGGAGACGTACCGACAACATCCTGAAGGGTCGCCGTGGAGGAACACGTCAGGAAGTCCGGCAAAAAATTCACCATGGCAACTCCTCCGTTTTCGTGCTGTAAGGAGGAAATAATAATACGACAGTTTTCTTGCTACCATTCCAGATAATGTACCTGTGCGCTTAGGGATATTCCAGAAGCTCTTGTTCTCGTTTTCGTCTGACTCTTATCTTCACTGAGATGGCAAAAAGTGTTAGATTGTAGAGCAGAGAAGTTTTGTTGTTGTTTTGTCATTTGTTATTAGTTTTCTTATGGAGAGTAAATTGATTTGTATTACATTTCTGAAACATTTTCTATAGACCCCCAAAGTATTTTAGTCCACATTATGTTAAGTATCAGTTCACATGCACTAAAGAGTAATGTCTTTATACTCTTTACACGCAGAGACATGCGACTCGGCGACAGCGTGAAAAGCGAGGGTCAGTGAGCAAGAGTCAGAAATTAAATTTGTTGGAATTGCTCCATTTTCTTTTCGGCACAGCGGGAGTTCCATCTGTCGGATGAAAATTAGACTCTTCAAAGGGGAAACGAAGGTGAACATTATTCTTTTATTAACGATGTAATTTTCTCTTGGAAACGTATCTAGTTCCAATGGTGTTTGTAGTATAATGATATTTTTGTATAATCATTTTTTTAACCAACCCATTCCAATAAAGAATATATATTCTCCCAGTGTTATAGAAAATTATCCTTAACGAAGCCATCACATCAAATTGATCTTTGACATACAAAATACCGAAAAGACATGTGGAAATTATTATTGTGTATGCATTCCGTCTGAGGACTATCAAAAAGAAAGGCTAATGCTAATTTATCAGTTGTTCCAGTTGTTCGGGGCTTTTTAACGAACAAAACGAAGGTACGAGACTCGTATGTTAACATGAAACTAACCAGGGAGGTGAGTAACGATCTCACGACGTAACACGAGGCTCCAGGGTGACGTCACCACTTACCAGCCTGATCAGGACGTCATCGGGAATATTCCTGGTGATGTTACAGAGACCCCGGGTGTCACTGTGTGAAAAGATGACCGGTGCCCTTGTGATGTCAAGAACGTCGTTCATTGTCTGAGATGCCACGTGGGAGATGTCAACTAGCATGCCCAGACGATTCATTTCCTTGATAACCATCTGCGGGTGAAATAAGAGAGAGAGATATACTGTGAGACTTGCGTATAAATAAAGAGAAAAGAAAAGAAGAAGAAAAGTAAGAAGGAAATTGCCGAGTACAGGAAAACTGACGAAAGGTTTTGGGAGAAGACAGAAAAAGAGAGCGCGAGAGGAAGAGGTGATAGGGGGGAGAGAAAGGATAAATAAGAAAATAGTAGAGATAAAAGGGGAAGCGAGGCTGGAAGTGCTCGGAAAGAAATGAACACTACAAGAAGGGGAAGGCATAATACCAGTCTTTAGCGTGTGTACACCTACCTCGCCCCAAGCAGTTAAACCATCGAACTCCAGATGTTCGGGCTCAGCCGCAGAGTTATCTGCCCTGAGGGGATAAAAGCTGCTCTCAGATCTTTCACATGTTACGTATTTCCTGCTTTTAAAAATACTGCATGGCACAGTGCTCGATATGCTACTGTATTTTAACTGTTGCATTATTTGTTAGTGTCCTTTGTAGCTTGTGAATGTGTGTGTGTGTGTGTGAATGTGTGTGTGTGTGTGTGTGTGTGTGA
>NC_061856.1:14025085-14027585 GCF_019202785.1 Penaeus chinensis | reverse complement strand
TGACTCACATGAAATAAACTTTTAAAAAATCACTGTGTAGATATTAATGACCCAATCAGAGAAATAATTAGCAGCTAAACTGTGATTTTTACACCTTTACATCCGATCATGAACTTTTATTGATATGTTATTGATGACCATTACACGCTCAATGTCTCCGCTGTTCCATCAGACAGTGCTTCGGAAATGTATATATGTACATATGTACATATACACACACACATATATGTGTGTGTGTGTGTGTGCACATATATATACATACATGAATACATACATACATACATACATACATACATACATACATACATACATACATACATGTGTGTGTGTGTATATGTGTGTGTGTGTGTGTGTGTGTGTGCATACACACATACATACATACATACATACATGCATACATACATACATACATATATATGTATGTGTATATATACATATATATGTATGTATATATATACATATACATATATATATTTAAATATATACACATATATCTTTATATATACACATATATGTATATATATGTGTATATATATATATACATATATATATATATGCATATGTATAATCATGATATATATATAATCATTATGATTACTGGGTTGCATTGAAAACATTGTAAAGAATACTGTTTAACAGTAAGCTTTATCAAAACAGATGTTTCTTCAGCAACCTGGGTACACGATAATATCTATTACAACAACAACCCACGCACGGTGTAACAGGAGATGAAGCATTTGGATATTTGCAATTCGTAGACATGATTAACCTCTAAACGGAGAGCGTTGAATAGCGAGGTGACCCTTTTTGATGGTCATAATTCTACTTTTTTCGGACTTAATATAACGTCTTATAAGAAAGTAATATTACGTCACTCGCCGTTTTAAGGGTTAACAAATGTTGTTTCTCTCTATCTCTCTTTAGAAGAAGGAGAAAAAACGTTGATTAAAACTGCAAAAGTTGGGAGTATGAAGAAGTAACTGGTGCTTTGTAGTGTGTTGTGTACTCAATATTATCGGTCCCATCAACAGTTAAGGGTGAGAGGGGTGTGGGCATTCATATACACTTTTATTGTACTGAGAAAATTATTAATAGGATTATGCATCTTTACAAAAAACGCGCGCTAAAAAGTTTTCCCTGTAATTATAAGCATTAAAAATTGCTTCGATAATGCATAATAAATCGTTTTTTAATTCACACTCAAAGTCATGAGTTTCTCTCAGGAAACTCATGACATCACAATCTCTTGAGTATCTTGTATAGGCTACCTCACAGCTGCATGGACGGACAATCTGTACCACTGGCAGTTGCGGGAGCTAAGTTATGACAGCTGGGTAGTGCCCACTTGTCCCTAGCCATATGCAATCAGTAAGTCAATTGGCGTGCCCAGACTTAGATCGGTAGAGGGCCAAAGGAGGTTTGTTGCTAGCTGCAGGGTATACAGCATGTAGCACCGCTCACTACCCAGGGCTCCTGTCCCATGACAGGACAGTATTTTGGTAAAGTTAGAAAATACAGGTTTTCAAATCTATACAACACAATCCAGTGCGCACTGCTTAGCAAAAGAATGAGATGACATACTTATTTCCTTGATCTTCCGGTTTATTTTGTAAACTGATTATTTAATCATTTCCCCCATACAACATGTAATGTGAACTGTGGCAAAGCAAATCACCATCATCTATACTAGCTATCAACAATCTGGATCGGATGTCAAAACCTACAGCATACCAGACCATGTTATCCTAATGGCTACACTGAAAGGTATAATTGTACCCTTACTACTCGGGTGCGCCAGCAAATGGAGATGAAGGAGTATGGGATGGAGAGGGGGAGAAGTAACACGGTGAGGCAGATGAGGGCAGGTCATTGGAAACGAGGGATGATCAGGCCGTCGCGCAGTCTACGAGAGAGGTGGGAATGAGAAACAGCTGTTTAAGTTGGAACAGAGCAGCCGATTTGCCAACAAGGATTCCACCAGTCCGCTTCGTAGACATCAACTACAGGAAAGGCAAAGGCAGCTAACCAATCCCTCTGATGGCCTTTGTCCCACTAATGACAGAAAAGGGCGTTGTTGGTGTCCCCTGACTAAAGTATACTTGCACTGAGAGAGGCGCTTGGTGAGACTAGCGCCTGCCTCAACGAAATACTGCGTATCACAGGAGGTACAGGGAATGGCATAGGCTCCCACCTTCGATGTAAAAAGATTAATGGTGTGGACCAGGGCGCGACGAAGAGCTTTTACCAGGTGAAAGGTAAACGTATAAATATATGTGTGTGTGTGTGTATTCATATACACACACACATATGTATATATACACATATATATACATATATTCATATATATACTGTATATCTATGCATTTATATATATGTATGTGTGTGTGTGTGTGTGTGTGTGTGTGTGTGTGTGTGTGTGTGTGCATGTGCGTGTGTGTGTGCACATATATATACACACATGAATACATACATACAGACATACATACATGTGTGTGTGCGT
>NC_061856.1:14002585-14010085 GCF_019202785.1 Penaeus chinensis | reverse complement strand
TATTATCATTTTTATTTTTTTATCAGCATTATCATCATTATCACTATCATTATTAGTATCATTATTATCATCATCATTATTATCACTATCATTATTAGTATCATTATTATCATCATCATTATTATCTCTATTACTATTTCCTTTGCTGTTCTTATCACCACCACTATTCATTAATGTTATATCATTGTTATTATTATTGGTATAATGATGATCATTTCATCATTGTTAGTATCATCGAAATTGTTATTATGGTTATCATCATTATTATCATCATCATTTTTATTGTTATTACTAAAATTGTTATATCATTATCATTACTATCAGTATTGCTATTATCATCATCCTTATTGTTTTTATCATTTTTACTATTACCATCACTATACCAGAACAATAATGATTTCATCATTATTATTATTATATGATTATTATTATCATTACTATTGTTATTATCATTATCATTATCATTATTATCATTATTGTTATTATCATTATTACCATTATTGTAATCATTATTACTATAAGTATTTTCTTTAATATTATTATAATTGTTACCATTAGTATTATTGTGATTGTTATTAGTGCTATTATTATTATCATTATTATTGTTATTATTATTATTATTATTATTATTATTATTATTATTATTATTGTTGTTGTTGTTGTTGTTATGTTTATTATAATAATCATTATTGTTGTTGTTATTATCATTATTATCATTATTATCATTATTATTATTATCATTATTATTATTGTTATTATTATTATTATTATTATTATTATTATTATTGTTGTTGTTGTTATTATCGTTCATTATTATTATCATATTATTATTATTATTATTATTATTATTATTATTATTATTATTATTATATTTTTATTATTATTTAGTAGTAGTAGTAGAAGTATTGTTATTGTCATCATTATTATTATCATTATTACAATCATTATCAATACTATTATTGTAACTATTATTATTATTATTACCATTAACATTTTCATGATCATTATCATTATCATTTTCACTTTTATTATTATTATCAATATCATTATCATTATCATTATCATAAGTTCCATCATCATCATCATTATTATTATTATTATTATTATTATTATTATTATTATTATTACCATTATTATTATTATTATAATTATTATCATTTCGTTATCATTATCATTTTTTATGATAATTGTCCTTATCCTTATCATTATCATTATTTGTCATTATTATCATTTTCGTTACTGTTATTATCGTTATTATCATTATTATTATTTTCCCTTATTGCCGTTATGATTATTACTATTACTATTACTATTACTATTACTAATAATATTATTATTATTATTATTATCATTAGTATCATTATTGTCATTGTTATTTTATTATTATTATTATTATTATTATCATTATTATTATCATCATTATTATTATTATCATTATTTCATTATTTTTTTATTGTCATTAATAATAATAATTATTATTATTATTATTATTATTATCATTATTATTATGATCATGTTTATTTGAACTGCGTTTTAAGATCAAACACCGGGTCACAACCAGTGACTTAGGGTGAGTGAAAGTCAATTGTTAAGTGAAAAAAATTCAAGGATAAAAGTAAAACAATCAAAGGATGATATTTATTTAGATACTCATTGCTCCTAAAACATGTGCCGTGCTGTTCAGTACTATTTTTTGAATTTCCTGTAGTAATGGATCTCCAGGTATTTTCTCCCCATATTGATTCGTTCCTTTCTTTATCAAGCCCAATGCACCAATTACAACAGGGATAGTTTTAGTTTTTAGGTGCCACATCTTTTCAATTTCGATTTCTAAATCCTTATATTTTGCAAGCTTTTCATACACTTTTGAAGAAACATTTCTGTCTGATGGCAGACTCATGTCTATGAGAAGGCAGGTGTTTTTTTTCTTGTCTTTAATGACTATGTCTGGACGATTGGCCTGTATCGTGCGATCAGTGTGTATTGGATAGTCCCATAGGATTGTGAAATCTTGTCCCTCTGTAACTGATTCTGGGTGGTGTTCGTACCAGTTACTATATGTGTTTACAGAAAAATGTTTGCAGATCTTCCAATGCAGGTATTGTCCAACCCTGTCATGGCGGTTTTTGTACTCATCTGGCGTTAGGATAGAGCAGCCAGAGACAAGGTGGTCAATGGTTTCTGTTTTCTCCTCACAAAACCGACATTTTGGGTCAGCACCATTGTGCAGGACATTTGCCTGATTGTTGAGCAGCAAAAGTAAAACCCTCTGTTTCCCCTTTCAGTCCAGAGCTTCTCAGCCAGTGATGGGTTGCGTTTTCATCAACATCAGCATTTTTAGCTCGAGATGCGAACTGTCTATGAAGAGGCTTTTCTTGCTGCTTCACACCGATATTTTTAGCCATTTTCTTTGTTTTACGGGCATTCTCAGTTGGTGTTAGAAGGTAGTCATTTTCAATTTCAAGACTTAATTCGCGAGAAAATTGTTTAGATTCTTTTGTAACAGAGTGTAATTTTTTGGCGTTTTCATGCAAGTTAACTAATTGAAGCATCCAGTCATTTGCATTATATAAGTACTGCGAAAGTCCTATAGTAGAGGTTTTGTACGATAGCTCCAGCTGAATCATGCCTCTTCCTCCTCTATTTCTTGGTACATATAGTCGATCTACATCTGATTTTAGGTGATGCATTTTATGACTAGTAAGCTGTTTCCTAATTTGGGTATCAAATCTCCGTAGTTTACTCAAATTCCAGTTGAAACTATACGTTACTACCGGTATTGCAAGAGTGTTTATAGCTGTTATTCTATTTTTAGAGTTCAATTTAGCGTGCTGACTACCATATCCTTCATTAACACCAAAATATTTATAACTTCCTTCTTGATCTAGTTCCTTTATTACAGTGTCGTCATCAAGAATTATGTTGTCTGTACTAACTAGCTTTCCGCGTTTAAATGTTGCCTTGGCACACTTGTCTAAGCCGGATTCCATGCCAATATCATCACTAAATGCTTTCACAGTTTTCAATGACCGTTCAATTTCTCATTCATTATAGTTTCATATAGTTACATATCGTCCATATAAAAGAGATGATTTATTTTCCTGTCATTGATTTTATATCCGTAACTTGTTTCATTTAGAAGTTGGGAAAGAGGTATCAGTGCTATACAAAATAGAAGAGGGGAAAGAGAGTCACCCTGAAAAATCCCACATTTGATTCGCATACCATTTGAAGATAAGATACCATTCGAGTGGGAAAGAAAGAGATTGGTTTCCCATAACGTCATAGTTCTAAGGAAATTAATGAGAGTAGGTGACACTTTAAACATTCCAAGACATCGTAGAATCCATGAGTGAGGAACACTATCAAAGGCCTTTTGGTAATCAATCCATACGGTACTTAAGTTCTTGTGTTTATAGTTTGCGTTTTCTAACATCATTTTATTGATAAGAAGTTGGTCTTTGTAGCCGTAGGATCCTTCTCTGCATCCTTTTTGATCAATGGGGAAGATGTTTTGTTCCTCCATGTGTGTATAGGTTCTTTCGGACATAATTAATGTTAGCAGTTTGTAAGATGTTGATAAGCAGGTAATTGGACGATATTTTTTAGAATTTGCAGTATCGTTTGTTTTTGCAAGCAAGTAAGTAGTACCCAGACAGAACCATTTAAGTGTTGAGTCTGGCTCTGTCATTAACTTATTGAAATTTGAAGCTAATTTGAAGTGTGTACAGTGTAGTGTGGCTAGCTAAAAGTTAGGAACTTGGTCTTTTCCTGGGGATTTCCACTTATGAGACTCTCTTAGTGCCATTCCAATCTCGTCAGTTTTGATATTTTTCCATTGCTGTGTCGGTATATTGTTAGTATTGTTTTCTAGATATTTTAACCATTCGGAATTTTCATTATGTCCTTTTTTATTGCCCCAAATTTCGTTCCAAAACTCACGAACCTGGTCTTCTGACGGCATTTCATCTACAGTGATTTCTGTCTTCCCAATTTCTCGATAAAACTTTTTGGCATCAGTTTCAAAAATCTTATTTTGCCTGTAAAACCTACTTCTTTTTGTAAACCTACGCAGTCTTTGAGCTTTTAATTGCAGTTTTTGTTTTAGCTCTTCTTTGACTGGCGGTATTTGTTCTTTACTTCCTATGTCATATTTCCTCAGTACTCTTCTAGCTTGTCCAGATTTTATCTCTTTATCTTTCTGCAGTTCTTCTAGCAAGGATATTTCTTTTCTAAAGGTCTCTATTTCTTTATCGATCTTGAGTTGCCATTTAGATTTAGTAGGTTTTCGTTTGTTTATTATTATTATTATTATTATTATTATTATTATTATCGTTATTATTATTATTACTATTATTGTTAATATTATCATTATTACCATTATTCATTATCATTATTACTGTTATTATTATCATTATCATTATGTCATTACCATTGCCATTGCCATTATCATTGTCATTGTCATTGTCATTGGCACTGACATTGACATTGGCATTGGCATTGGCATTGTCAGTCATTGTCATTGTCATTGTCATTGTCATTGTCATTGTCATAGACATAGTCATAGTCATAGTCATAGTCATAGTCATTGTCATTACTGTTACTTATCATCATTATTATCAATATCACTATGATTTTTCTTGATTATTATTATTATGATTTCTGTTATTATCACTATCATTATTATTGTTTGTATTATTTTTTTCATCATTATTATCATTATAATTATTACTACTGTTATTATTATCATTATCATTATTATTATCGTTACTGTTGTCTTTATTACTATTGTTATTATCATTATTAATATTATTATTACTATATATTTGTATTGTAGTGTACGGCTGCGCACTCGTCGACTCTAAAGCGGATTTCACCAGGACTGACATTATCTTCGAGCGCCACGTAGTCGAAGCCGGGTTTCGACCATGCCACATGTCTGCCTCTTCTACTTCGCGGTTGCTTCACCGAAGAGCCCTGCGCCCTGGTTGATGTCTTGGTGCCTGACCAGCTGTGGGCATATATATATATAGAAGACCCTCTTGGATATTGCCACACGCCGACCCAAGCCGTACATCGACATCTAGCGCGTGCTACGCCAGGCCCTGTCTTGAACACTGGGGTAGTTAGCATGGTCCCGTAGGACCTGATCCTCGCCGATGACCTGAGGAAAAATAAATGATGTAGGGAAACTTGTGATGCTGCCTTGCGCCTCGCCCTCTCGGCTTCAGTGCGCCATCATTTCGCAGTCCCCCCATGAAGATCCTTGGCTATCCGCTTAACAAGCGAGCCTGCTGGATACAGCACACCCGCCTGAAGACTGGCCTTCGCCCGCCTGCATCCTCTCTCTCTCAGCTGGAGGGTTCTATCAAGTCCTCCGCTTTTTCTTAAGAAGCGGGCGCGCACCTCTGCGTACCCGCACGAGGCAGTTGCTTTGCTCGCCGTTTGCGCCTCGCCCTCCCGGCTCGTGTCCGCCTTCATAAACCGCGACCAACGCCACACGAGCCGCCAGAGACATAGTCGAATATTGTAAGTATGTACAGTCTGAAATGCAGTTTTTACTTAAACTGTGTATTATCAGCTTTCCTCGACACCCTTTCCCTTATTTCTCTTTTTCCATTTTTCTATGTCTTTGGCGACGTTTCCAAAATGTCATAATGATTCCTGAAGGGAGTAACGGTTTTTTATCTCTCTTTTTTCATGGTTGTTTGGGTCTTTTAGATTGTCGTGCTATTGGCTTGATATTCCGGTACTTTGCGTATTTTCTCCCAGGCCATGCCTGGGATATGGCCTGGAGTTCTCTTTCGGGTATAAATACCCATGATGTAGGGAAGGGAAATAACTTCGGTCATGAGTTCAGTCCTGTACTGTGGCCCTGTTACTAGACCTGTGCTCTCGCTTTTTTTCCTCGCTTCGCACCAGGATTTTCTGAGTTCGTATCTCTTCACTCAGTCCTAGTCAGAAGAATGATATTTACCACCTCTAAGTTCTGGTTCTGACGAAGGCTGAATGCTTGAAACTTTCTCGGACTCGGCTCTCCTAACCGCACATTGCTGGTTACTCTGATATCTCGCAACCCCTGAAAAGTTGTAAAATGGCTAGATGAATCGGATTATTTTAAGCTGATAATCTAGATAAAGCTATAATGTTTGTCATATCTAGGTTCCCGCTTCCAGCAATCAATCCGACGGAAAGGAAAATGATCTTGCATTTTTCTTCCAAACACGTCCACGCTATCTCCAGTTTCCCAGTTACACACACACATCCAACATTCAGAGCACACATTCTGTATTTTCCTTCCACCCTTCTCTTCTACAACATTCACGCCTCCATACACAACACACACGGTTCCCGAACCTACTAATCGGGTGGTGGCAGCGGGTCGTAGGCCTAGAACCTTACATTGGAGCCCGACTCAGATACAATGAATTATTATTATTATTATTATTATTATTATTATTATTATTATTATTATTATTATTATTATTATTATTATATCTATTACTTTCTCTTTTGCTATTGTTGTTATTATCACCATCATTGTCATTATTCTTTATTATTATTATTATTATTATTATTATTATTGTTGTTGTTGTTTTGTTGTTGTTGTTGTTGCTGTTGTTGTTGTTGTTGTTGTTGTAGTTGTTATCGTTATCATCATTATTATCATTATTAGTATCTATTACTATTATCACTATCCCTATTATTGTTATTGGTGTTAATATTATTGTTATGGCATTTATAATTTTATCATTGTTAATATCATCACTATTACTATTATCATTATTATAATTGTCATTATTGCTATCATAATATTATCATAATTATTAACTATATTAATTATAATTAATTACTACTATTATCATCACCCTTGTTATCTTTATCATTAGTCTTATAATTCTATTATTATAATGATAATTTCATTACCAATATTTTTTTTTATCGTTACTGTTAATATTATCATTATTATTATTATCATTGATATTATTATGATCATCATTGTTAATATCAATATTATCATTATCATTAGTATCATTATTAATGATATCATTATCTTTACTATTATTATCATTGATGATAATCTATTATTATTATGGTTATAATAATGATTATCATCATTATTGTTGTTATCATTATTATCATTACAACTATTATTGTCATTACTGTTACATAATTTTTTATATTATTATTATTATAGTTATTATAATTATAATTTATAATTTTTATTATGGTTATTATTATGCATCATCTTTTTAATGTTGTTGTTATTACTATTATTATCATCACCATCACCCTCATCATCATCATCATCATCATCATCAGCAGCAGCAGCAGCAGTAGCATTACAGTTATCCTGATCAGTATTATTATTGTTATCGTTTTTATTATTGTTTTTGTTGAATGTTGAATGTTTGAATGTTAGAATGTTAAAATGTTAAAATGTTAAAATGTTAAAATGTTAAAATGTTTATTTTTTTCAAATTTGTAAATGTTTAAAAC
>NC_061856.1:13992585-13995085 GCF_019202785.1 Penaeus chinensis | reverse complement strand
TATATGTATAATATATATACATTTATTTATATTTATATGTATATGTATATATGTGCATATATACATATGTACATAGATACACGCACACACACACTCAACCATATATGCCTTTGGTTTCTGTGGTGGCTGGTCCAACTAGACCATTTATTTCACCCCTGCCTCTCACCCCAAATGCCAGGACCGTGCAAAAGCAAATAGTGGCGAGACCTTACTTCATCGTCGTTGAATTCCACATATTGCTCATCGGAAAAATACAAACATGGAGAGGAAGTGTGATAGATGTATCTGGAGCTATTTAGATTGTATTAAGCATTTCCACAATGAGAACGAGCAGTCACTAACTTTTTAAAGAATGGTAACAATAAAGTGTCCGCAATGTAACCTACAATGCAACTATCGCGAAAAAAACAGTACTTGTGGCACGGTGGGCATTGGAAGAAGATTGACAAAACGTAACGTACTCGGTAAGCGATTACGCAAGCACCGTCCTTCAAAGCAACACATTTGTTTCCATCTAAGATTTTATTACTTGTTAATCACTGGCTCTAGACATTTTTGAATCATAAAACGATTAGCAGTCATCCAACTTTTTCATTGGCTACGAGTGTTAATTAAAGGAGCTTTTGTTCCGTGTCACTTGGAGACACTGATGATCGCAGTGCAGAAACGCTTGTCCCTTTAATCAAGAATTGTAACATAAAACGTATTATAATAATAATAAGTGATGGCTGTCCATAACACTGAGTCCCGCAGAAAGTTTTATGGACTGCACGGACGCGTTCGTGCACATACACCATTATTAAGTGACTCTGGAGGAGTTCAATAGAGCGGACCAAGAGCCCTGACAAGTGAAGTGAATACCTGTCGTAGTATTTTATAAAGTATACATTCATTAGAGAAGACGAAGGGAGTGCCCGCCACAGATTCTTTATCGAAGCTGCCTGGCCATAATCACTACGAGGCAGGAAGACGAGGGATATAACCCGTGTCCCAGTCCCGCTCTTTAGGACGGACGATTAGGAGTTTACTCGACATACATCGGCGGTATTAAATCTTCGTTTGTTCCCTTAATAATCATGGTAGGAAAGTACTGGTACTCTATATATAACGAGTTGGTAGCTTATTTTTGATAGTATTTATCTGCATAGAATACCAGTGATTGTTGAGAGTTATGCATGCATCAGTTATATATCGCATATGATAAATGCGTATGTAAATATGAAGCGGTGACAAACGATAACGGCTACTTAGGAGTCTTTCTATATTTGAATTAACGTGTTGGTCATATAGATGAATATAAACTCATAGCCAATTCTTCAGTAAGTGATGTCATATTTCTTCAACCCAAATATCGCAGGTACCTTGGCATTCCCCAAAGAAAACCTCATTCTGTAACTTGCCGCTGCCCAAGCACGTGAGGATCTGTGTTGCTTAAAGATACACTGTAAGAGCTGGTTGGCCTGTTCCAACAATGACAGTGAACCTTGTTTGCCGAAGGACGACGGTAAAATGTTTCGTAATTTTTATGGCCCTGTATCGCGAGCATACACACAACACAAATTTATGGAAGAAATAGTAGATGCCTACATAAAATCTTTAAAGTTAATGGCCATAAAGAGACCACAATCTAAACTCGCCTCTCAAAATGATCCACATACAGGTGATGTCACAATTTCCAGTGGCCAATTTCAGAAGAAAAAAGGAATGCGTAGCGATACTAACTGGCTGGCATTCGAAGATAGGAGCTATACAGTCTGTTAAAAACAATACTTTAGTCTCCCGTCCGTCTTTACGATCCCAATATACGCTGTGGATGTTGATAGTCGCGGTCCCCAGGCCTTTCCAAAATTTCAGGATGAAGTTGAGGTTGTAGGATTTCCATAAATATCAGTGGATAGAGGTCGTTTAGTGTAATGAGAATGGGTACCTGGTTTCCAATCCACTGATGCTTTATTTTCTTTTATTATTATCATTTAATGTAACGTCGACATTTTATTACGATAGTTTTGCTGTTTATCACGCACTTCCTCTCATTGTATATCATATGAAATCGGAGAATACTTTATTTGAACTTTTTTTTCTGCAGTGTGTTTTTGGAGTCGAATACTGACTCTTATTTTAATGGTCATTTGCGATGGAAGACTACAATAGATTCACACATATACCGCTGATGATTTTTTTTTTTTTTTTTTTTTTTGATATATGAAAATAAAAGTAATAATAAAACAAAAAAAAAACATAATATCAGTCTTTTGTTTCGAGCCGCAATGCCATAACAGGTGAGTATTTTTTGCTAATAAATAAATTAAGATTTAGTTACCACTCATTTCGGTCCACTAGTGCGTTGCTGTTAAGAAGGGTATTCTCTCTCTCTCTCTCTCTCTCTCTCTCTCTCTCTCTCTCTCTCTATCTATCTATCTATCTATCTATCTATCTATCTATCTCTATCTCTATCTCTATCTCTATCTCTATCTCTATCTCTATCTCTATCTCTATCTCT
>NC_061856.1:13972585-13977585 GCF_019202785.1 Penaeus chinensis | reverse complement strand
AGTATTCCAGGGAAGAATTGGTCCTGTGATGCCATATTACTATAATTCTAGTGTCAGTCTTCTGTAGGCTTTGGCGAGGCCAAGCAGTGTGGCATCTAATAGTTTTGCTGTCATTGTGGATTTAGATTAGTTGTCTCGCATGAACGTTTGGGCCGAAAACTCCTGTTTAGAAAAGAACAGGTGACATTGTTAAATATTCATGATTCATACGTTTTTTTAATAATTTGTAAATCAAAACTGTTAAGTTTCTTTCCTTTTAAAATCTGTCATCTTGTGTCTTTTTATTTTAATAACATTGACATATATCCAGGAAAATGTTTCCCTAACCATTCATTCTTGCTTTTGGTTACCAATTTGAAGAATGGACTTCCTGTGCATGATGCGATGCAAGATCTGTACATGTATAATTCTGAGGGAATTTACTTGTTTAATGGCTTGTGTTTGCAAATATAGACTGAGGGAATGGTTTCATCACACTGCCAAAACTCTCCTGAACTTCAGATATCTTTTGCACTATGCATTCATATGGCCAACAATATCATTCCTGAATTCATAATTATTATGATGGTAATTACTATCGTTTTCCTTTATACAAAGAAAATTAACCGATAGAAAATGTGGAAAGTAGTATGAAAGTATATCACCATTAGTGCAACATACCAGAAAGTATTTGCATGTGCTAAAGTTCTATAACCAAGATAGTATTCCCTTAAAACAAATAATGCATTTCTGGTCAATCTAGACTACTGATCTTCCAGATTTATTCAGAATTTTAAAAATTATCACAAGATATACTATCATGTTGGATATGTGGATAAAACTCATAGTAAGAAAAAGACACTAGCTTTTGGAATAGAAAAAAAAAATCAAAGATTACTTTGATATTATACCACTTCCCAACAATTCAGTTTATCTCATAATCATTCATCTTGTCAGGTGAAAGAAAGATCAACATACATACAAGTATTTAATTTATCATAATACTATGTTAAATCATATGATAATGAAGAAAAGTTGGATATTGCATACAGAGACAAGAAGGAGAGTCAGTTCACTGTATCCAGCACCCAAAAGAAGGAGAGAGGCCATTCACTGCATTCAGTACCCAGATGAAGAGAATGAGTACATTACATCCAGCACCCAGAACAAAAGCCTTAAAACCACCACAAAACATGCCAACAATTAATGTCTGAGAAAATATTTCCCATGACATACAGAGTAATGAGATCATTATGTATATTTCATGAAACAGCCTTTTAGATCTTTTGGTTAGGAAGTGGATCATGCAAGCTGTATCCCTATACAACCACAATTGTCAAAACACAAATAAAAAGAAGCTTTCAAAGTACAGTATATGTATAAATCAATGACTGGTTGTGTAAATGCACTCAGAAAACTTACTCACACTGTTCATTATAACAGACCTGCAAACAAGTATTCTGCAGTGTCATGGACATGGGAAAATCTATGTTGACTGTACAAATTTCATATACTTAACAAATGCATGCATGATAATAACATGATTTTAAATTATTTTCAGACAAGGACAAGGACAAAATATTCACATTTTTCATTACAGTGCTGTGTACAGACATTATGGTCTGTTGCCCCACTCTTCCAGCAGTCCAGTCTGGAGTTATACTCTAGACGACCCTGACGACGTGGCAGCTGCAATGACCTCCCCAGACCACCAGAGGCCTTTGATGTAGAGTTCTTCAAAGCAGATCTGATGTCATGGTAAAGGACACTACCACAAGCAAAATTGCTTCTGATAGACCTTAAAGCATTCTGAGAGCATTCATTTCATGTGATTAAAATGGATCTTGCAACAGAAGGCTACTTGATTACCATTCTCTCAAGTTCTGGGCAAAATAATATATAAGAAGCATTATATTTCACATTAAAAAGCCCTTCTTAAATCTCAAGCTTCTACTGCTCTAATAATCTGGGGAGTACTTATGCTCTGCAAATATACCTATAATTACATTATCAACATAATGTATACGGCTTTTCATTACAGAACGCATTGCACACTTTTTCAGTCTGACTCTGTGCATTCTGTGCCTGCCTTTCTTTACCAAAAAATCAGAAATTTTGACACGAGGTATCGTTTACACAGCTTAATGATAAAATACTTATGAAAAATAGATGGAGTGGCATAACCAGCTCAGTTCAAGTTTCATATAAACTTTTTTCTATCATCAAGGGACAATGCTAGTTATTTAGTTGAAAGCTAAAATCATAAAGCCCATTTGACTATTCATTGTGCTTACATTACTTATGATTACCGCTATTACTTAGAAAATCTCTAATGTGTACATCTTACAAGAACAATATGCTAGCTTCATCTTTTTCCCAGAGGCAAATGTATTTGATTCTGTATTGCAATTTAAGAACTTGATTTTCTTGTGTTCTACCACTAAAGCTTGCAGTTTCTGGTCTCAAGTAACCTATAAAAACTAACTGGACTTTCACAATTACTATCCAGTACTTCAGTCTATAAAAGTAGCTGTATGTAAGCTGATAGATAAATACAGTACTGGATGTGATACATAAGGATGGAGATCTATTCAGTGATTAGTATAGATGAATATTTTCTCACTGATAGTACATAGAGTATTAAATCTTCAGCTGTGTTTAGAAAGACCTCAATGTATAAAACAAACAAAAGCAATGCTAAATAAAATAAATTCCTTAATACAATGAGAGCATTAAAAAAATCTAAAACAGAAAATAAAGGAAATCAACACATAAAACCTTGAATAAATTATTTATTAGAAATTAAGACCATAGAAAACAATAAAAACTGATAAATGCACCATAAAGCTTTGCCAACAGAGGTTTACAGTTGGAGGGCTGTCATGGATGGCCACTATAGGGAAACGCTGTTATAAGTCTTCCTGTAAAATAACGTGATAAAGTGTAAGGTTATGTAGATCTCCACTCCTGGCTTACACAAGCCACTGCTTCAAATCAAGTTTATCTTTGATTGAATTTTGGGAAAGTATACAAACCTGGAATATGATCTGAGGATTATCTTTCTTTTTACTTTACTGATAATTTTCAGGTATAAGAACACTAAATGCAGAGAAATGCACTAAAATATTGAGTAAAAATAAATCTTCTATACACAAGCCACTTAAAAGTAAAGGATTGAAATGCATGACTAAAATGGTATGGGCAGTCTATGTACACGGTTGGGTAGCTCATGTGCCAGGCTGCTGTTAGTGAGTAAAGCCCGTAACTTGGTTTGACTTGCTGGAACAAAAAACTCTCATAGGGGTACTGAGGCAGTAAAGGCCCTCTCTCCTGTATATTATCAGGCACCAGTCACTAGCTAGAGAGAATGTCCATCTCCTACAAACAACATTATATGGCTATGTGGAGCTTAAACACATGGTTGGTAAATAAGAGAACATAAATTATTAAGGATCACAGGGGCTCAACAGCCCAGTGTCTCTGTTGTCACTTTCCCCCGCGCCCCATGGGTATTTGTTTGGGGATCTTGGGCACTGTGTGTCTGGCGCGGGGGTTGGGGTCAGGGCCGCCAGGTTCCCGTCACAACCGAGGGATCGGCGGCATTTCCATTGTCATCACGGGCACAGGGAGCATTGGAAAGAAGTGATTTGGAAGGCTGAGGTATACGAGTCGCGACTGCAGACCTAACTCTAGGTGCAACTGGAGGCTGATAATTGAATGGTGGAACAATGGCAGACTGTGGTGGGGATCTTACTCTTCCATCTTCCTCCACCACAATAAAGGAACCGAGTCGAGACAATCTCTTCGCCCGGGCTTCACTGTCCTCCTCCCCTTGTCCAACAGCTGGAGGGTGAGTAGCTGGTCTTTGTCGAAGTTGTACTGTTTCTGAATGTCGCACATGAACTTCTGCCATTCTCGACCGAGTTGGGCTGACTAAGCAATGAGGACGTGAATCTACAGGTGTGGTGGCCTCTGATGGTGGAGAGGACCTGGTGTCACGACCTCTTAACTTTGCTAATTTAAGACCTAAGCGAGTTCTACTCTTTCCCGTGTCACTGCTCGCACTGGAACTCTCTACACCCGGTAATTTTTCATAAGTGGAACTCCTCACAAGTGGTCGAGGAGGAGTTTCCTTTGCCGCTGATTTTGGTCGTGATATCCAAACACGCCCATCTCTCTTTTCCTCTTTTGGTTTGGATTGTGCTCGTTCAACTTTCTTCCATAAATTAGCAATGCGACTAGTTACCTCCTTCTTGACAGTTTTTTTTGAGTCTGGACGCCACTCAGCCATGTCACTAGACGTTGGTGGACGGGCATCACGCGTTAAGCTTGTTGACTTTGGCTGTGGAGGGCGGCCCTTTGTTGGACTCAAGTCCTGACTACCACTCTTTGGAATAGCAGTTCGGACTGAAGGGCTTGGTTGTACAGTGTCCCTCCTTATCCTTGGTTTAGAGATCCCCCGAAGAGGTGCAGCTGCTTTTTTACTCTCAACTTGCACTGTTCTTTCTGGGCTTAAGGGTGTATCACTATCATCCTTTGTAAATGTGTTCTGACGACGCAAAGGTCTCGGAGGATCAGGGCCAGGTCTTGCTAAGGATTTAGAACGTGCTGGTCGAGTGATTGTGCCTCTCCCAGCAGGCCCTAAACGAGGACTAGAACCTGCACTGCTGCCTGCTGAAGAGCCTGTGGCCCTCCCAGTTGGGCTTTCCTCCCCACTGCTTCCTCCTCTCTGGATGTTGGAGGTTTGTCGCAAAGCTGATGCCCTAGTTGCCCGTGGAAGCTTTGGGGAAGATGGTTTTACAGGAGAAGCAGAACTAGGGCGTCCAGGGGTAGAGCGCACTGGAATAATTCTGGCTGGACTAGCAGATGTAGCAGCAGTTTTCGCAGGTGTAGCACTGTATTTACGAGCACTTGAATATAATGGTTTTCTTCGACCCCGAATGCCTTTCCCAGCACCGTCATCCTCTTCAATGGGCCTTGGTGCCTCTTCTCCTGGTTTCACAATTCTAGGCCGACGCAGA
>NC_061856.1:13960085-13962585 GCF_019202785.1 Penaeus chinensis | reverse complement strand
TTAATAAGGAAACCGCCCAAAGCACGAATCCGGAAAGCCAGACTAAAGACCATTTGCTGTGAACACCGTCGCCGACATGCTGCCAACAAAAACACTTTATGAACAAATGTGTCTCCTCTTTTCGCAACAGTGCTCGTCGGCGGCTCTTGCACAACAAGAACAATCATCAGTATTAACTTTGGAAAGCGAGTTGTTGCCTCTTAAAAGCCACCTGGCAACCGTTTGTTTTTCTTGCCGAGATTATACGGAATTCTGTCTACTATAAACGCGACGGTTATGAATATAAAACGCATCTGCCTATTTATTGTTAAAACCCGTGGAAGCATAATGCAGGGAATAATGGTTGCAATATCAGTACGAATCTCAAATACAGATGCGAGTTATTTTATGGAAGAAGTTTCTCAACAAAGTCAAATTTTACACCTAAAATACAAACAATAATTCGGCGATGATTCTAACTTCTAAAGAAAATAGAGAATTTAGACATTTTCCGTGGCTAAGGTAGCTGACACAAAAGTAATATCTCATGCATCTATGTAAAAACAAAGGAATTTTTCATTATAATCTCTCCATTGACATCTGAACTTAATGACCTTCAGAGATGATACCGGGTTACACTGCAACCATTAACTATAAAACGCTTTCAAGTAACAAAGCAAATAAAAAATGACTATTATTTGCATCTAGTAAAGTACTGCACCTTTGTTTATCAAATCAGAGAAAAGATTTTCTCCGAAATCTCGCCGAGATCGGCGTAGCGTACCTCAAGGAGAATTCCTCCTCTTTCGACTATTTATACTTACGATGAAGTCACACGCACGTGGGACCTAACATACCTCGAACAGCGGTCAATCCTACGATATCATTAGTAAACAAACAAAGACAGTTTTGTATTGCACACCACTGCAATACACAACCAACAATCTATAAGCTGTGGCAATGCCTTGCAACTTTAGTTGATATGTGAAACCTCGGCGCTATAAAAGGTGAATCAAAAGGAACCCTTGCTTGTTTTCAAAAGCGCGCGTGTACACCCTACGGCGGTTTACTGAAGACCTCAAACACTTAGGCTCCCTTCTGCGGTAATCCTCTCTATTGTAGGTAAACATCTCAAAATAGAAAGGCAATAGGCGTGCCTTCTGCTTTTATGTCGCGGACGAGCGTCAAGAATACAGGGAAAAACCGCATTTAAACCACATGTCAGTCCAAAAAAGCGCATCATTTTGCTACCATGCTGAATGTAATCATCTTTTATCATACAAGGATTCCGCAAGTGATTTGGCAATTTACTTCTCTCTATATATTTAGGCGATCTGTAATGTTCGTGGGCAGGCTACAGATTCCACAGTGACTGCGTGCTGACAAATGTCCAACGAACGTTGAGAATAGCGATGGTGCCTTCTCGGAGACGACCCCACGGCGTGCGCCACAGAGGGCACCAAAGTCTCCCTACATCCCGCGTACCCATACTTGACCTTCCCCCTTCACCTGCCCACTCCCGCCACCTCTAGAGCCTCTTCAAATGAGCCTCATTAAGTACGCCATCCCCCTTCCCTCCCTTCCGCCCAACTTGGCCCCTTTTCCAACCTCGCCTTCTCCCCTCATTCTCCTCTCCGCGCACCTTCTTCCCTCTTCGAATTCCCTCCCTCAACGCGCCCTCCACAGGCTATCCCCTCCTCGACCCTCCCTCCGACTATGCCCTCCCACGCCGAACCACCGACCGGCGCAACGGACGCTAACTGTAACAAGCGCTTCAGATTTACAACACCCGCACGCAGTAGCGAGTACGGGTAACTGTGCCATCCGCAAACTCGCTGTTTCCCACCGACTGTTACGTAGGACCACAAGGCACGTGACTCCTCGACACCACAGGTATTTACGGACGCCGTGTGGTAGGCGCTGGGCGCAGGGGGTGGGGGAGGAAGGAAGGGCGATGGTGGCCTAGTTCTTGGTCCAGGCATATTGTATCCTTGGCCAGGCTCGCGTATCGGTTACTTGGGCTTGTTTTTGTTTACACCGTCGTCGTTTTCATTCTCATTCTCTCTGTCTCAAGTTTCGCTCAGTCAGTCAGGCACTCAATCACTCTTGCCCTCTCTCCGTTTCTCCCTCCCTCTTTCCCCTCTCTCTCTCCATACTCTTCTCCCCTATTCTTCCACTTTTTACTTCCGTTTTCCCCCTTCCATTTTCCCCTCTCCTACAGAATTATGAGATATGCCAACACCAGAATCATTTGATGACACAATGCCAGAAACCAAAGTTGAGTAACACACCGCAAGAAGAAAAAACATGCAGGCTTGCGAACACGAAGCGATGCGGTCTGGACATCGCACGCGGTAATCGCTTTCGAGATACCACGGCAGTGCGGTCATGCTGGTGGTCCGAGCTGCACGTTGGAAAGAAAGGTGTCTAAAAAGGTGTCCGGGAAGGTGTCCGACTGCCCCCCCCCCCCCCCCTTTCCTCACCGGATGTTCCCCGCGTGCGAAATTACGCGGGTCACTGA
>NC_061856.1:13937585-13955085 GCF_019202785.1 Penaeus chinensis | reverse complement strand
CTCTCACTCTCACTCTCACTCTCACTCTCACTCTCACTCTCTTTTCTCCTCTCTCTCCTCTCCCTATATCTTCTCCCTGGGCTCAACTCACTCTCGCCAGCCCACTCTCGCCTCACCCACACCAACCTCATCTGCTCTACCCGCTTTCCTGCCTCGGTGACACCGCTACCCCTCGCCTCCGCCGCTCGTCCCTGCTTAAGCCCGGCAAGCAGACTGTCTCTGTCCTCCTGCTTCATGCGAGGGAAGACAAACGCTCTGTTAGCCGCGGGCATAAAGGACACTGACGGCTGACGACTTTGCATGCCTTTTAAATGTATCTTGGCGGTGGTTTTCGTTTAGTTTTGCATACACTTAAAATTTCCCCTCACACTATGGCTGTACTCTTACACACTTATAATTCCCCCTCACTCTGTAAAGTACGCTTACACACTTGCAAAAGTACTGTTCTTTTTATCTTTATTATCGCTAACGGATGCAAATAAAATGCACTAAATTAGGACTCTTGTTATTCGGCATCACAGGTCATTTCCATCTCTAGTGACTTAACTATAAACTTATTATACAATGAACGCAGCACAAATCATACAATGTTTATGGTGAGTCTGGTCCTACCATCTACCATTCTCCATTCCCACCTCCCCAGATCTCCTTACGTACACAGTAACACGCGAGCACTTGCTTCCCGCCGCCCGAGTGCGACTCTCCCCTCAGGCCCCTCGGCCCACCATACAAGGCTCCCCTGTCACGCAGCTTAGCCTTAATCTAGTCCAATGAGTGACACCTGCCACTTGGACCTGTTTTGTGCCGTCCTTCAAGAACCGTCTGTCAGTCAGCCTTATCTTACCTTGCCTCGTCCTCCGAGGGCTCCGGCCGACGACGAGGCGATGCGCGGCAGCAGTTGCACC
The DNA here is from genome assembly GCF_019202785.1 of Penaeus chinensis. Lineage (NCBI taxonomy): Eukaryota > Metazoa > Arthropoda > Malacostraca > Decapoda > Penaeidae > Penaeus > Penaeus chinensis. The sequence continues at coordinate 13,954,180 of NC_061856.1, read as the reverse complement.
TCGAACAAGGCGCCTCTCACACGCACTTCCTTCACTTCAGTTCACAAAATGTTACTTCACCCAAGCCGACGTGGAACTTTCGTCATAACTCAACCTCGTTTTTGCATTTCACAAACACTACGAAAAGTGGCGGCGGTGCAAGCCATCTCCACGACCAATTGCGTCCATTGCTCCTCTAAATTAATCTCGACTTTCACCGCGATTCGCGACACAGAGCGCGCGAGCGACCGAGTGCAGGAGGAGCCCGGAAGCTCCTGGCCGTCCCTCCGACGCCACCGGACACGACAACAACGCCGCCGCCGCCGCGTGCTGCCCTCTCGAACACGCGCCGCCTCCCCCGCGGACACAGCAACACTACCGCCTGCCGCAAGACGAGAGTACGTCGAGTGAATCAGCCGGTAGCCCTCTCCCCTCCCCTTGCCCCCCACGTTCGCCTCTCCCTTCCCCTCTCTTCCGCGCCCCTCCCCCCGCTCCTTCTTATAAACGTGGCTCGCCCACGCTCCACTCCAGCGTCATGCCGTCACACAACACCGCAGTCCCGGGCCAAGTACACTCCACGCGCAGCCCTTTCGCATTGGGATTGGCGCCCGGATTGGCTAATCGCTCCTTGTCCTCCCGGGAAACAAATGCAGGCCATCAACATCGAGCTGTCAAGAGGAGGCACCGCGCGGGGAAGGAAGTGCGGCCTTTGGTCTTGAGGCGCGAGTTACGTGTCTCGCTCCTTCCGGGGATTTGCAGGCTTTCAGCGTTGGGTCAGCCTAAGATGCTTACCCGCGGAACAATGTTCCTTTAATCAGTAACTTCGTCATTATCATTACAACCTCATTCAACCACGTCGTACTCCAAGCTTTCAACTTAAATACATATTAACCAATCATACCCCCTTCTCCCAATCCTAATGCAAGGCAATGTCTCCAATCCCTGCCCCTCCCTCTCCCTCGGTCATAATCTTTCGCGTGTTTCAAATTTAATCATCGCATACGAAGCATAATGACACTTCCCTCCTCTTTTCCTCCAACCTCACACTCCCTCGGAACCCGGACTACTCCTTCTCAACTCCGCCTCTCTTAACCGAACGTGAACTGTACCTACAATCAGGGGTCCTCGATATGCTTACGACTCCTGGCTGTAACAACAAGCTCCTGACCATGAAGCTATTGTTCCTAAATTTCCCCGAACCTCTCCGAGCGCTGTCCGACAAGGGGAACATGTCCGGTTTACACATCTGGGATTTTCTTCGCTAATCCGTTTATCCCGACCGCTACAGAGGGGCAGCCGGACCAGCTGATATGTGTGACTTTCTGCAATCGCCCCAGAGGGAGGAGGAATCACTTGAACCAGAATAAACCTTTTAATTCTTCTTCTTCTCCTTCGCCTTCTTTTTCTTCTTCTTTTTTTTCTTTTCTTTTTTTTTTGCAAGGTTTACCAGGTCAACAACGTTAACTTACTCCACACGATCCGGAGGTATATAAAATACTGACGGCAAATACCCAAATCTTTCGAAACCATTGCTAAAAAGGCCCAGAAACACCGTGTACCGATTTCCAAGCAGCTGAGCTCGTGCAACGCCAAATGTTGCATGCGCTGACATCTCAACCTAGCGCGCGAGAAGACGAGGGGAATAATGAAAGCTGATGCAACAGAACCTCTTTTTTTATAGGAACAGAAAATCATTCTGGTTGGGTTAACGCCACGCAATTACATTTACACTCTGTGAAGTTCTAAGTCGTCAACTTCTGAATGAGACTTTGATTGAATGCTTTCCTTGTTTCTTTTGAATCAGATAAGTGGCAACTACATATGGCACTGATGATAACAGTAAAACAATAATAAAAAATAACAATAATAATTACAGCAACAACAAGAACAATAATAATAATGGTAGAAAAAAAAACACTACGACAACAATAAAAATAATAATGATGCTAATAATAATAATAATAATAATAATAATAATAATAATAATAATAATAATAATAATAAAAATAATAATGGTAATGGTAATGGTAATGATAATGATAATGGTAATGGTAATGGTAATAGTAATAGTATTACTAGTAATAGTAATAGTAATAATAATAATAATAACAATAATAATTACAATTACTATCACCCTCATTACTTTTACTGACAGTAATAACAATATCAATCTAAATTTCCTTACCCTGCTAACCCCCTTTTCATGACCTTTCACTCTCCCAACCCCGCCCTTTCTCCCAGATTCACTCCAACTCCTCCTTTTCTCCTCCCCCCTCTCCTTTACCTTCCTATTCCCTCTCTCCCATCCACCCCTCCCCCTCCCCTTTCTCGCCCCTCCTCCTCCTCCCTCTCCTCCTCTACTTTCCTATTCCTTTCTTTCCCTCTTGCTTCCTCCTTCTTTCCCTCCCTCTCCCTCTCCTCCTTGATCCCCTTTCCCCCTCTGTCTCGCATCCATCTTCTCCCTTTCCCCTTTCTCGCCACTCCCTTCCCCTCCCCCTCTTCTTCATCTTTCCTCTCCCTCCTCTTCCTTCTCTCCCTCTTGCTTCCCACTTTCCCTCCCTTTCTCTCTCCTCCCTGACCCCCTCTCCCCCTCTGTCTCCCCCCCCCCCCATGCCCGGAGTACCGAGGCGCCTCCCGGTCAGTCTGAGAGGACTTTCTCCGCGCGTTACCGGTTACTGCACAATGGAGACGCGGCGGCCCCGAAGCCAAACGAAAGCTGGTTCTTGATCTTCATTTTTTTTTTTCCTTTTATCATTTGCATTTTTTACAGACATTGGTTCTTGACCTTCTTCCTCTTCTTACTGTTTTCATTTGCTTTTCTTTCTTTTTTTGTTCTTTACGTCCCGTAGCGTCTCCTCTTATCTCGTGTTGCTTCTTTACTCCCGACTTCTCTGCGTGTCGCTTCGCTACTTCTGCCTTATCTCTTTCTTTTTGCTATTTCTTTCTCGCCTGTTCCGGCCTTTCAGTATCTCATTCTATTTTTGCTTATCCAGTATTACTTCTTCCTTCTGCTTCCCTTTCCTTATCTTCTCCCTCTCTGTTCCTCTCCCCTCGTTTTCCCTCTCTTCTCCACTCCCAAGGATATTCCCCCCTTTTTCCCTTCTTTATCTTGCCATTTCCTCTCCCTCCCCCTCTACACTTCCTCCTTCCTCCCCTCACTTCTCCGCAACGTAAAAGAATTTAAAAAACCGGAAGTCTTCTCGCCGTTTTTTCTCCGCGAGCAAACCCTGTTGTCGACCCCCCCCCCCCCCACTCCCCTGCGACACACTACCCACTAAAAGGAACCGAACCGTGATGGAGCAGACAGGTAGATTCCGCGTTCAACTACTACGTCTCATCCCCCCTTTTATAGCTTCCCTCTCCTCCTTCACCTTTTCTTTCTCTTTCTCCTTCTCCTTCTCCTCCTCTTCTTTCCCCCCCCCCCTCCCCCTTCACTACCTTCCTCTTTCCTGCCTCTCCTCCTCTCTCCTCTCTTCTCTTCCTCCATTATTTTCTTCTCTCTTTTTTCCTCACATTTTCTTACCACACTTTCCCTTCCCTCTCCCCATATTCTATAATATTCTTTTCTTCTCTTCTCCATCCCAATCTCCTTCTCTCTTCCATCCCTTCTCCATCTCACTTTCCCTCTTCTATCTCCTCCTATCCCATCTTCTTTCTTCCTCTCTTTCACTCTCCCCTCTCTTCTCCATACTTCCCTCCCTCTTCCTTCCATCCACTCGCCATCCTCGCTAATTCTTTTACCTCTATCTCCTTTCCCATCCTGTTTTTCTTTCCCCACCATCCCTTCCCCATCTAAAACCCCTCTGTCCCCTCTACCCCTTCCCTTCCCATCCCTCCTTCTCCCTCCCCCCCCCCCTCCTATCCCAATGTCCCCTTTCCCTCCCTCTATGAATGTGTCAATACAGTGATTCTACCAGGAAGTACTAATATACACATCAGTTTGGGAAAAGAAAAGAAAAATGTCAGTCGATATAAAACAAAATGGTAGCACAGTATCAATCCCACAGCTTTAATAACCATACCAATCCCTAACCAACCACTCACTAAAAAAAAAAAAAATAATAATAATAAAAAAAAAATAAATAAATAAAAATAAATATATATATATACATATATATATACATAAATACATACATACATACATACATACATATATATATATATATATATATATATATATATATATATATATATAACACCAAATATAGAAACCCACATATATCCATTACACACCACAAATAGAAACCCACTGATACCTATTGCATGCTAAATACCCATTACAGAACAAATCTAGAGACCCAGTGATATCTATTGCACACCATAAACAGAAACAGAATGATACCCATTACATACCTTAAACAGAAATATTGTGATACCAATTACAAACTAATTACAGAAACCTACCATACACCAAAAATAGAAAGCCAGTGATACCCACTAAACACATGAGACAGAAATCAGAGTGACACCATTTCCACTACCAATTACACAAATCCTGTAATACAGAAACAGAATCCAGTGATACCCATTACATACTAAGCAAAGAAACCTAGCCATACCAAATGCAGAAACCACTTGATATCCATTAGACTGTGACGCTCATTATATAGAGAAACACAGGAATACCCACGACGCACCAAACATAAGACACCAATACTTATGTAGAAAATAAAAGGGTACTCACGAGCTGGTGGGCATTCCTGAGCTGATGCACTCCGCCAGGATGTTTTCACTCTCAGAGTCTGAGTGTGTGCTTGAGCGCGTTTGCGAGTGCTCCCGGGACCGGGTCTCGACTTCATCATCTTTCTTGTCCTTAGGCTCATCCTCACCATGCTCCTCAGACTCTAGCTGCTCATGTTTCTGTGGGTAATAGAATACATGTTCTGGGTGTGAGACAAGAAACTTGGGAAATGTGCACAGATTCTAGTAATGATAATTCAGCAATATCAATGATTCAAAATCCGTTTCAATAATTCTTTTCACCTATGCTTGAATAAAGGAAAAAAAAGTACACATATTACCATAGTGATCCCAAGTACAGGTAGTTACAGTTGTTCATACCTGTGTGTGGAATCTTGGAATGTTGGAGCAAGGGATCTGGAGCCCTCGCTGCGACCCCCGCGAAGCCGCTCTGGAACCTTCACTCGCGGTGTTCTCACTGCTATCCTTGCCATCACCTCGAAGACGGTCCTTGAACAAAACAAGTAAAGAGAGTTAAATCACTGCAAAAAAGAGGAAAAAAAGACTAAAATCCAATTCATATAAAAAATCTCCTTTCACTCCTTTGGCTCCATATCAACTCACCCTGGGAACCACATCCACAGTGAGGGGGAGCTCATCATCAATGGTGAGCGAGGAGAGCGAAGTGGCGCGAGAGAATTCTACGGGAGTGCCCTCCTCCACCCAGGCTTTGGGAGCCTCACTGAACACACCTGTGCTTGTTCTTGGCTCTGCTGGTGGGCAAATAGGGTAAGATCAGTATTAGCTAAGCTTATGTAAGCAATCACACATGCATACATACCTGCCAATGAATTAAAACATATTATCCAAAAGGCAAATGGAATGTGAAAGATCTTTTACTCCTAACTCTCTACAATATCCAAATATTTCTTGAAAAATAAAATAAAAAGTATGTAAATCACTATTATTATTACATATGCACAAAAGGCTAAACACTTCTCAAGTATTTGCTAAGAGTATTCTGTTGCAACCAACGTCACACACTTCAATGAACTTTCCTAAGAATGCAATGCAGAGCTACAGTTAATAAGGTCAACAAAGAAGAAGACAAACCAAGCCATTCCTTACTATGAGTGGGGGGTGGCTTAAATGGTTGGGATGGTGGGCGAGACCGTTTGGGGCTAGGAGGAACAGTCTGACTAGGGGAGTCTGGCAGATCACTTGGAGATATGGCACCACTGGTAAACCGACTGTCACAAAAAAGAGAGAGAGAGATAGGACAGTCACATTCTGAAAGCACAATACACAGGCTGAAGGTGTAGTGGGTAAAGTCTTGTTGTTTTTTTTCTTCTTCTTACACAAAATCACTGTTATTAGTAGAGCTACATAAGCAAAAGGATTGGTATCATTATTATTTGATTAGGCAAACTACAACAAAAATGTAAATAGTATCTTGGGTATTTTCAAGTAAACCTTCTTTTAATTCACTCATCCTTAGTCCATCACATATAACAAAAAACTAAACCAGAAATGACAAAATACATTCTCATACAGATCCGTGTGCTCACCACAAGTGTTAATCAAACTCAGTCATTACCTAAGAACCAACACAAAAACAAGACAATACCTGAAGTCTGAGACCACAGAGCTGCGATCATCATGGATGGACTGGACCTCAAAGCTGCTCAGTGAGGAGACCGACGTGGCTCGCGAGAACATAAGTGGCGTTTCCTCATAGTGCACACTCTTGCCTGGAGGAAGCAGTAAGGGGCTCTCAGTTATAGAGTCAATTTGAAGTTCATGGGAAAGATGAGACTGAGAGTTACAATGATTTCCATATATCACAGAACCATTATTTTTATATATTTTCAAACAATGGTTACAATTGACATAAAGAAAAGAAAATATCCCAGTACAAAATTAAGCATATCAAATTGATAATATGTAACAAAGGAGAAGTGGAAAAAAAAAACACAAAAAAACTAGAGAATACAAGTTTACCTTCAGGTCTATCCAGCTGCTGAGAGGAGGGAGTGTGACTTCCATCCCTGGTTGTGTCAGCTTGTTCGGCTTCCCTCCTTGGCTCTTGCAGTCTCCCCTTCTTCTCCTGACTCACAACTTCAGGCTTCTGCTCTCCATCTTCAGACAGGTCACCCATCAGACCATCCCTGAGGAATGACAATTGATGAGAATCCAATCCACTATATGTGAAGGTGTTTTTGGGCGTATTTCTGCTCATGCCTTTCCAAAAGAAAGTCAATCTTCTCCCTAATTTTCCCCTTTCTTACCTGTCATTATTGGCATTGATCTCTCCACTTGTTAAGGAAGAAACAGATGAGAACCTTGAGAGGCACACTGGGGTCCCTTCAACACAGTAGGTGATGGGCTTGTCAGGTGTCATCATGCCCGAGCTGAGACCACTCTTGACAGGCAGGCCAGTCTGAGAGGGAAGGGGCTCCAGTGTGTCCCGCGCATCATCGGAGTCCTCAACGTTCTCAAGGTCATCGACCTTCAGGTCCTTTTCCTTCTTCTGAAAGCAAGATGACAACATTGGGAAAACTGAGTGATGGAAATGATGCTTTTAAAATATCTGCAAATATTTTTGTGTTAAAATACCACTAAATGTATTTGACTTCACAGCCTTCAACCAGAAAAAAGTCTAAGCTATACATCAATTTCATCATTACAAAGACTAGATTATTTGATGTGAGAGTTTCTTACAAATATCTGCTCATTTCACATAGCAGATCCAACTATTACTTAAATATATACCTTATTCATCATGTTTCTTACATCCTTAGAATCCCCTATGACAAACTGTTGATCAAAATTACACAAAATAATCCCCAAATTTTACAAAATAATCCCCAAATGAGCAGATATTTGTAAGAAACTCTCAGCTATTCCAAAATCACTTTCCTTGACTTCTTCAAGGTTTACTGAGACTTAGGCTATGACAGTCTTCAATATACAGCACCAAAAATGCTTAACTATTATCCCCACACAGTCACAACTTCAAGCTCACCTCTTCACCAGGAGATACAGACTTCTCCCTCTCAATCTCTTCCTTGATGGCCGGCTCACGGAGGTCAGTCATAGATGTTGCAGTGGAAAAGTTGTAGGGGGTCTCATAGGGCGTGCCCTCAGTGCAGTAAGTCTTGACAGAATCATCATGAATAGAAGGCTCGAAGAACTGAGATGGTGTTTCTTGCGGGGCTTTTGGAGGGCGCCGGTACAAGGCAGCTTCATCGCTGTCACGTTCCTCGGAGTACCTGTCAGGAAAGCAGACTCATTAGTTATGTCTGGCGTTTGCTTTTCCCCCCCTCCCCACTATTTGTTAGCCTGGTTATTTGCACTACACACTGATGATTCTGATTAAATATCATTTCAAATTCATCTGCATCAAAATCTGCAGATACTTGTATATATACATTTGCATGTCACAGACATAAAATCATTGCAACCTAATAATACTTAAGCAGACATCTCAAAAGTACTGAACTGCACTCCTTAAGTAAAAAGTGCACTTGTTAGCTGATAATCACTCCTCTTATACATGAGATCTATCAGAAATTAATCAATCAATGAAATTTTAATACAAAGCCAAACTACACAACTTGTTGCCTATTAAAATAATGCTCGGAAAAAGTACAGTCTTTAAAAACAATACTATATTCCAATGCTCTATAACTCTCAAGTCTTACAAAAAGAAAAGACATCTGAAAATTACAACAAAAATGATCTCTGAGCTAGCACTATATGTCATACATATATTAATGAAAACATTTCAGTAAATATAAATATTCATACACCCAATAGTGTGTAAGAGGGATCAAGTGTGAGCATGAGAGTGCGAGTAACAGTGAGAATGAGATTGGGGAGAGAATAAGAATAAGAATAAGAATAAGAATAAGAATATGAATGGGAATGGGAATGAGAGAGAGAGAGAGAAAGGAGGGAGGGAGAGGGAGGGGGAGGGGGAGGGGGGAGGGGGAGGGGTGGGGAGAGAGAGAGAGAGAGAGAGAGAGAGAGAGAGAGAGAGAGAGAGAGAGAGAGAGAGAGAGAGAGAGAGAGAGAGAGAGAGAGAGAGAGAGAGGGAGAGAGAGAGAGAGAGAGAAAGAGAGAAAGAGAGAAAGAGAGAAAGAGAGAAAGAGAGAGAGAGAGAGAGAGAGAGAGAGAGAGAGAGAGAGAGAGAGAGAGAGAGAGAGAGAGAGAGAGAGAGAGAGAGAGAGAGAGAGAGAAAGAGAGAGAGAGAGGAAGAGGGAGAGAGGGAGAGAGGGAGGGAGGGAGAGAGGGAGAGAGAGAGAGAGAGAGAGAGAGAGAGAGAGAGAGAGAGAGAGAGAGAGAGAGAGAGAGAGAGAGAGAGAGAGAGAGAGAGAGAAAGAAAGAAAGAAAGAAAGAAGAGAGAGAGAGAGAGAGAGAGAGAGAGAGAGAGAGAGAGAGAGAGAGAGAGAGAGAGAGAGAGAGAGAGAGAGAGAGAGTGAGGGGAAGAGAGGGAAAGAGGGAATTAGAGAGGGAGGGAATAGGAGAGGAGATTGAGGAGGGGAAAGGACAGACAGGGTGAGACAGAGATAAAAACAGGCAGACATAGGGACAGGGAAACAGTCAGAGAGACATAAGAGACAAAATTACAGATAGAATGAGAGACTGGGATAGAAACAAAGGCAGACAGAGAGATAGACTAACACAGACTCTGAAAGACACACACACATGCATGCATACACACACACACACACACACACACACACACACACACACACACACACACACACACACACACACACACACACACACACACACACACACACACACACACACACACACACACACACACACACACACACACACACACACACACACACACACACACACACACAAACACACAAACACACAAACACACAAACACACACACACACACACACACACAAACACACAAACACACAAACACACAAACACACAAACACACAAACACACAAACACACACACACACACAAAGATTGAGGGTCAATACCGGTACAAAAAATTGCCAGATTCGTCAGCACATGTCTGAGGTTCTTTTACTGGCATCTACAAGTTTAGTTTCCAAATTCATGATCAAATCCTTTTTACAGATTGTGTTTCCTGTGATTTTAGCATTTCTTTTTTGCCATTCCCACACTGACTCCAATTATAATCCTAAGATCTTTGAAAATGATCAAATAATTCCAATATAAGGTTCAAGAACATATTTTTGCTTTTACTAAGTCCAAGTATTTCATCACAACCTTCAAACATAAGCACACATTGTACAGCCACTCTAAACTGTACATCACACAATAAAATTAGTGTCTCATTATTCCAATGTTAGAAATATCACTATAATTTCAAGCCAAAAAAAAAGTGCAATCATCTCTAGTCACTGTACATCCCAAACACAAAATCATCCCTCTGTAAAAAAAAAAAATCCTAAATTCTGTTACCTATGAGAAACTCAACTTAAAAAAAAAGGAAATACCATCACCTCTGAGTTACAAAAGCACTCCAATGCATATTACAAAACATGTAAATATGTAGCTAATTCAAGATCTAGCACATAAGCCACTGATGGGTAAAAGCATCGTCTACAGTATCAGAACCTTGCAGTAGTTACAAACCACTGAATATCAAGTATCACTGTCAACAACATCAATCTATGTTTAGTTGCTGTTCCTCCTTGTACCGGTCCCTCGCACCGCTACTGGTCGGCATCTGGCAGCTCGACCAAGACTAGAGCCTGGTCCAATACCAGACTGTACCAAGATTATTTGTAAGGTACAATATTAGTCTGGCATCAAAGTGGAACCAGTCCAGTATTATCTATATTCCTCCATTAAGGTTTTGCTTCCCATGCCCAAATAATACAATAGGATTAGCAAACAAAATGAACTAGACCATGATCCATACAAATACAGTGGAACCTCTTTATAGTGTCATACATGGACCAATAAAGATTGTAAGCACTAAATTACCTCAGAGTATTAAATGAGGAATTAACACCTGCAATGTTACTTTCAACATCCTGCTATCATGCAGAGATAGTCTCTTCACTGCCACTAAAGCAGAGGATATACAATACCCAACCTAGAAGGGTTGGAGTTGCCAAGGTTTGACACTGAACAAAGGGTTGTCTGATCCTGACAGACTATGAACATTCAAAGAAGCAACACGACAACAACAGTGATTTGGGAAAATATCCAGAAGACACAACTGACTAGACACCAAATTAAATGCTCTAGTGGGCCTAGTTCTTAAAAAAAAAAAACATTATATATATCAAGTTATACCTAGCATTGAGCCTGGTCTTAAAAAAATAGAAAAATAAAAAAATAAAAATAAAAGTTATGAAAAGCAAATACAAATGAAATTAATAAAAATAAGAAAAGAAAAATGAGTCTGCATTCTGCATAACACCACCATTTTCCCAAAGCATATTTTCTTCACTTTTGGAGAGGAGCACTATAAAGAAGTTGCACTTTCATAACTATGCATTTGAAGTTTTAGAATATACAATGAATTATATACCAATATCTGGGACATAGTCTGTTTATGTAGCTGAATTAATAAATCACAATCTGGAGAGAATCTTAACTTGTGTGAGTCTCACACATGGCTTACTCACCTCAGGCTGAAGTTAGTTGGCTGGTCTAAATCTGTTTCTGTGTACCCTGTGAAATCCTCTTGTTCCCTGTCAGCTTCTTTATGGGTTTCTGTCTTCCTTGTTTCTCTTCTTTCTCCGACATAATTGTCAATCTGAGGTTCTGGTCGCTCTGCTGTTTTAGACATATTTGCAATACTTTCATTAGTAGATGTTTTTGAAGCTATTCTAGCATTATATTTCAAACTATAATTAAGAGGTTCTTTTTGCGACTCATTCTCAATGTTGACTTCAGCAAGATTTCTACTAAAGTTAACATATTTACTGTAGATGTTATAATGGGCCTCATTATGGGGCTGCTGTCCATTGGCAAAGTTTCTTCCACTTCCAGTTCTTTCTTCGTCACTTGTGCTTGACGATCGCCGACGGGTTGCCGTTGGGCTGTATGGTGGCTGAGGGCCTTGTCCACGGAATGCTCCATTTCTGGGAATGCTCCCGCTGCTCCCTGTGGAGTCAGGGAATTGCCCTGAATCTCCTGGCTGATGATTGTAAATATCTTTCATGTTACGAACTCGAGAAGCAAATATCTCATCAGCACTTCCATTAAACTCTTGGGAATCTAAGTGTCTCTGTAATTCATCCTGACTCATCCTTGCAATGTCTGGGAGACCATGGGATGGAGGAGCCATGGACCTAAGTGATAGATCAAGGGGTCTGCCATCCAAGGGCCTTCCTCCATTCTCCACAAGGGGCTCACGGCCAGCTTGGTGACGCATCAGCAACTGCCGCATTCGGTCATGGGAGTTGTCAGAATGGGTTGAGGAGATTGAGTCCCTGCTCTCAGATCGTAGGACATTATTATACTGTGCCCCTAAGGAGTGGAACATTGGCCGTGCCCCTGGGTAATACTGTGGACCATCACCAGGCTGTCCATAAAAATGTGGATCACTGCCTTGTGGATGGGTTGGTGAAGCTCTTGGTGAGGTTTCAATGTTGTCACATGTCTCTGAGAGGGAGGGATCTAGTTCCTGTTCTAAGGCTTTCTGCTTTCGAGCCTGTAAGGATGGGAGGCCCATGCCATGACGTGGGTCAGTCAAGGGCATTCCCTCTGGCCTCGCTTGTAGCAAATTCTTTAGTGCCGCACTTGACCCCATTGATATCATCTTGTGTTTTGAATTAATGAGTGATCTTAACATAGGAACAGCACCAAGCTCCCATAATGTGCGCTGGTCCTGTGAACACCTGGCTGAAAGGTTCCATAAAGTTCCACAGGCATTGCTCACAACTGTTAAGCTTGGTGAACGTAGCTGACCTAAAAGTATGCTTAGAGTATTATGTTCTCTCAGCACCTGCCTGAAATGGGCAAAAATAACAACAATCTTTATTACTAAACTTTCACTCTTTCAACTCCTGGGAGATTCACCCACAAATTATTTCAGCACCCAATTACTGAAAACTAATCAAATACAAAACTGATTATCTTTTCTCTGAATCTAACAAAATATTTCTCAAACAAAAGTACCAAGTAAAACTGAACCCAGATGCGGAACATGACATACCTGAGATCTTCTCTGACAGCAATATGACTAGAAATATTCCTGAGTATTCCTCCTCCATTCTCCACAATTGCTAGAGTCTTAGATTGAGACTTGTAGGTAAGAGTACTGCAGATAAATGCTAATGCTCCATCCACAGCACATATTTCAGCCTGCAAGGCAAACCCTTCCTTCTATTACATATGTTGAAGCACTACAATGATAAATGACCCTACCAGTTAAGGTGTAATTTTGATCTTTGCTTTTGTGCCACCACATGCAATGTCAACATCAGTTTTGTCAATATAATCAATTTCATGAGCAGCAATCAAAAGCAATTTGCAAGCCAATACCCTAAATGCAAATTTGCCAGAGAGGAAAGAACCTACCTTGTTAATGCTGCAGTGAGCAGACAAGTTCCAGACAGCTGAGAGAATGACCTTCAAAGTAGACTCCTTACGAGCACTGAGAGCTGCCTGCATCAAAATTGAAACTGCTCCTACATCACGCAGGCTTGCTTTGCTTCCTCCATCTGCTCTCCATGACAGATTACGTAGCACACTTGCTGTAACCTGTACAAAGGAGAGTTTCCTGACATGAGAAACATAATTGGAAAATGATGTTTGATGACCATCATACATTTGTTCCTATTCAGTGCATCCTCTAAATAAATAGAAAAAAAGTGAATGGAATAAACCATGGTGTAGGAAAGCCCACCTGTCTCAGATCCTCACTTGGCGAATGCAGCTGTGACACAAGTGCTCGCAGGAATGACCGGAAGGAACACAACAAAGCCTTGTTGGTTCCATCACCAAAAGTTAAGTTTGTTAGGGCCATTCCTGCATATCTGCAAGAGACAATGATAGACTTAGCATATCATTCTCTTATATGTAAGGGTGACATTACAAATTAATTTATGACCCTTGATCATCACACATAAAAAAAGTCTAAACCCACCTTCTCAACGTGATGCAGTACTGATCAGATGTAGTAGAACCATGGCCATCATGGTCCCTTCTTATGAGCTCTGCGATGGCATGCAGGCCCCCAAGTGAGCACATAGCATGCCGGTGGTCCTCATCAAACGAGAGCTTCATGAGCGCAGCCATTGCAGGACAAGGGTGCCGATCCATATCATCCTCCAGCAGGGGTCCACGGCCTGCACTTGTGCGCTCCAAACGCTCGTACAAGTAGTCTGAGTAGTCCCGAATCTGCTCTAGGAGTCTAAGTACCCTAGAATATACAGAAAAATATATTTATTAGGAAAAATCTAGAATACATATATCTTGAAATAGTGTTACTTCTTTATTAAGCACAGATATTTGTAAATGTATTTTCTGATTACTTGGTTCACCTACAGCATGTGTTCTTTGAAATTATATATGTCTGCATCAAATAAAACTAGATATACTTTTAATCTATTTTTTCTCAAAACTGACAATTTTCAACACAGCAACTATTACACATATGTTCATTTCCTTTGAAAGAGTTCTTACCTAGCTTCCCTTCGTCCACGCTTGTCATCTGGATGAGAATGGACAATGTTGTGAAGGGCTTGTGCTGCTCTTAGCCGCGTCTCTCTTGTAGGCGGAACATCTCCGTCACATCCGTGCAACAGCTAATAAAGGAAAATTTTTTTTTCAATTGTGGACAATGTATTTATTTTTGAGATTTAAATATAATACTACCAAGATTCACCCCCATGAAATATCAATAAATAGTTATATATTTTTGCCTCATTTTTTTTTCTAATTCCAAACCAGAATGCATGATGTACCTTTCGGAGAACATAAAATACTTCAGTCTATAACAATGTCTAAAACACACCAATTCCAATACCTGTATAAGTAAGGGTAGACATCCAGACTGCCTCATGGCCACACAGGAGTCTGGGGAGGAGGACATAGCCAGCAGAGTACGGCTCATGTCATCTCTGTCACTCGAGGAGAACATGGACAAAAGGCCATAGACCATTTCCACCTGTTGTGTAACATGAGAAATAATAGTAACTAGTGCAATGAATCACTATTTGCACTGCTATATCATAAAAATGTACATCAATGTAACCATGTTTCAATTACATTTTAAAATCCAATCATAAAGGTTTCTAGATAACACAAAAAAACACATGTTATAATAACTAATGTCTTCATGAGACATGGGTGAGGTTTCACAGACTATACATTTCTTCAAAAATATTTTCACTGAAACTCACAACTACATTTCCAGACACCATATAGTCTAAAAAAAATCATCTATACTCATCAAACAACTTACCACACCAACAAACAACTTATTCCATACATAAAACAAATTTGGCATTATTAACATCCAATTTTTTTTTTAATAACATTAGTAGGCTAGTGATGGACATATGCAAAGCAAACAGATAAGCTTTGCACATTCATACCTTATTTGTAAGAAGCTGCTGCGTGCTCTGCGCTCGTCTATTTGTTACACTAGATGTTGCCATAATGCCAGGCACCTCCTGCAAAATTTTCATGAATATATATAAGCCTGAGATTGGTCACCATAGCTACTATGGATTTTTTGTTCATCAGTATAGAATCTCAGCTACCAAATATCAAGCATCTCCCGCAATTACATTTAATATATCCTAATTTATCTACTATCTAAGATAAGAAAATAGCTCTAAAAAATAACTTTAAATACACAGCTAACAAGCTTTCGGCAAGATAAAAAAAAACACAAATACAAAGAAAATCAATCACTCATATATCCACACACACAAGCATTCATCAAAAGATTTCCTTATATACCTGATTATTATTCTTGAAGGGCATGCCCATGGATGCAGGACTCGAGTGCCATAGTGCCTTCTCAAATGGCCACGTCCCCCTCAGAACTGCCTCAATGGCTGGTGGCATTTTCCCTGTAGGAATCTGGTGAGGTTGGAACAGCTTCTCTCGAGTGCATTCAGCCTTGTCCGCATCCTGTTGGCCTGCGGCAGCTGTCCTGCCCTTACCTTGGCTACCCCCATCTGCTGAATGGATAGTCAGCGTATCTGACTGCAGTGAGTCCAACTCCCGGATCTCACTGATATCCTCCGTTGTGCCATCCTCATCGGGAGCCTGAATGCAAAAATGCAAAATAAAGGAAGGTTCTCTAGCTATGCATCATATTAAAAAGACCAACTTTGAGTTGCTATTTACTTCTAAGACTAATGTCAAATATTAAGTGAAAGATATAAACAAAGACATTTATGGAAAAAAGGTATATTCTAACATTTGCTATTCTATTTTCTTATATATAAAAGACTTGGCAAATACTGCATGGATCAGTATTCCAATATTTTGTAATATACTCATTACTATTCATAAAGTCAGCATTATTACACTGAGTGAAAGATATCATTAGTGTTTAATATTCAGAACCAACATATAAGATTAAGCTAGGACAAAATCCTATCCATAATAATCATCATCATCATAAAATCTCTCCTACAAACAGGCATCAAGGTCAGCATCATCTCTTCCCCTCACCTGGTTAGCATTCACAGCATCCATGATGTCTGAAGGGTGTTCCACAGGTGAAGAACCTCTCTGTTGGTCTTGCAAGTGATTCTGGTTGTTCTGGTTGTTGTGGTTCCTGACGGCGTCCTGCTGCAACCGCTGGATAGTCTTTTCAATTGTGTTGATAGTATGCAGACGGTGATCACGGCGCCGCACCATCATAGCAGGAGTACCCAGGCGTTGCCCGAGCGCCTCCTGAAGGCGGCACACCTCGCCCTCCAAACGCCATCGCTCACATCCATCCTGAAAAGGAAA
>NC_061856.1:13927585-13932585 GCF_019202785.1 Penaeus chinensis | reverse complement strand
TGGCTTTGAGGTCCACATACGTCTTGAGGCTGTTCCGGCGATTCAGGTAGGGCTCAGACGCTCCAAGACGCTTCGCATACAGGCTTGGGGCTTTCGGTCCCTCGGTGCAGGACGGTGGGCTGTCTCCACGTCCGCCGAGAGACTGTGGAGTTCCACCGCGCCTTCCTGTAGACTGCGGAGTACCTTCACGCCCTCCAAGAGATTGTGGAGTGCCCTCACGGCCACCAAGAGATTGTGGAGTGTCCTCACGCCCTCCCACAGACTGCGGAGTGCTCTCACGCCCACCAAGGGATTGTGGAGTACCTCCACAGCCTCCCAGAGATAACGGAGAGCCCCCGAGCACTACAAATGACTGCTCACTATCTTCACGCTCTAGGTTAGGTGGGACAAATGGCTCCAAGCTGCTGTCTAATTCTAAACAAGACAGAGAGGAGCTCTCAAGGTCCACACAAGAATCGGACGGCTGTGGAGTAACATTATATCTAATACAGGAGGAGCTCAGTGAGCCCTGGTCCGACAAACGAAGCTCCGAGGCTTCCTGGCTGCTCACAAAGGTTTCCGATTCCGATCTGACTTCCGTGTCCGTCTCGGGATCGAGGGGGACGTAGAGTCCGCGGCGGCGAACGTTGTGCCGCTGGCCGGGGGGCGAGTGAGTGACCTTCGCTTGCTCCTGGTTCACAATATCTAGCAGCCTGTGTATAATTTTTACATCTTTTGTTGCTGTTGGCTCTGCTGGTTCTCTGGGCGCTTCAAAGGGACCCGAGTCATCATCACATGAGGAGGCGTTATGATAGATGGGTAAGCTTACCGAGACCGAACTCGTCATCTGCAAATTATCCTCACTGACCACCACCGTTAGAGGTTTGTCTATGGTTAGAGTGTGCGTGCCTCGCAAACCACTGCTTCTGTCACTCGCACTTGTGACGGGAGGGCGTGCTTCTTCGGGTATGGTGGAAGAACTGCTTCTGCGGTTGTAAGACAACGCCGGCGGAACCCTCCTGACTTCCTCCCAGGATCCACGCCTCCCCAAGCGCTCTACGCTGCCTTCCTTCATCAGATGGAGATCCTGCTGAAAGCCACTGTTGCTGACTAAAGAATCGTCTGTCGTGGTCGCCGCAGACCGCGATTTTTTCCGCTTCCTTTTGCTCGAGGGCCGTCGTCTCCCCGATGCCTGGACCGAATCCTGACCTGGGAGAACAATGGGTTGTCTTGCTGTTTTTTCCAGTGGATCTGGCCAACACTGGTCGTCGCTGGGACGCCTTCTTGATCCAAGAGCAGAGTCTTGCCACGGGGGGGCCATCGGCCGCAGAAATTCGGGTGTGTTCTCCCGAAAGGAATTTTTTTCGTGTATACTAGAAGGAAACGCCTCCCCTCGTGCGCCCACGTTATCGAGTTCGTACTCGTTTTCCCTTCCCTCTGAGATGGGAGGCTCTATGACGAAGTTGACCTGCTCATACGTGTGGCCGGCGAGGCTGCTGTTCATGCTGGACACACTCAGCTGGTCTCCCTGAATCGGCCGCGGTACGGGCGGCGCCGCTCTCGGAGGGAAGGGCACGACGCGTTCCATGACGGGCGACCAGCCGCCCGCCGCCTCCGCCTCCCCTCCTCCGACGGCCACGCCGCCTCGCCGACTCGACTGCGTCAGCGGAGGCATCGGGTGGGCAGGGTTGCCGGCCTCCACGTGACGGAGAGGCGGCCAGAACCACGGCAGGGGAGGCGACGCGGGCGTCCGAGTCACGGCAGGGGAGGTGGTTGGTGGCATGTCCCTGGAGGGCGAGCCCCCGGAGTGCCTGCTCAAGCGCTTGTCTCGCGGCATGACCAGCTTGAGCAGGAGCGCGGCTCCGGGGATGCCCACGGAGATGTCTCGACGTGGCGGCTCCTCGTGTGGCTTGTGCTCTGCGCTGTGCGCCCCCGGCACCTCGTGGCTCCTGTAGGAACCCCGCCGGTTGTCCGGCGGCGGCGCGCACTTGTGGAGGTCCGTGTGCGACCCTGGCGGTGTCTGCGTGGCGGCGCTGCTGCGCTGCGTGGTCCGCCCCCGCAGCCTCCTCAGCGTGCTCCCCTCCGACCCCGTGCTCCGGCCGGAACTGTGGCGCTTCACGCTCGAGCTCTTGCCGACGCCGGCACGCCGCTCCTTCTTGTCGGAGGGCGCGTCCGCCGCCCCGTGACGGCTCTTCCTCGCGCTCTCCTGCGGCTGTCGCTTGTCTATGATTACCACCTCCTTCGTGGGCGTGCCGTCTGTGGGGTCCAGCTGCGAATGGAGCCGCCCTGCGCCCTCGGCCGAGAACGGAGCCTCTCTCCCCTGCGCCGTCCTGCTCGCGTCTTCGCGGGCTTCTCCTCCTGCGCCCACGCTGCCTCTCGCGGTGGTATCCGCGGGTGCAGTGGCCGCCGCGTCCTCACCGCAGGTTTTGGAATCCTTGAGTATCCTTACGTTCCCGTTGGCGTCCTTTTTGCTCTTCCCCGCCCGAGAATCCTTCTTCCTGATGGGGACGTGGCTGTGGCCGGGGTCCGCCCTGCGACGACCAGCGTCCGCGTCCCCCGCGAGGGCGGCAGGGAGCCTCCCCTGCGGCTCCGCCTCCGTGTTCCGCAGCAGCAGCCACTCGCGCGCCACCACGGCGCGGCCCTCCGCCTCGCCCTTGCCTGGCGGCGGCGGGCGCACCTCGCCGAAGATGTCCCCGATGGCGTCGTCGCCGCCCGCCGCCGCGTCGCGCTTCTTCTTGCCGGCCTTGCGCTTGTTCCTGCCCTTGCCGCTGCCGCTGGAGTCGGGCCGGTTGGAGGCCTTGTCCGGCTTGCGCAGGGGCGTGGCGGCCTCCTGGCGGTGGATCATGGCTTGCACGCTCAACATGGCGCGATGGGGCTCGGGCGCGCTCGGCTTAACGCTTGCTCTCCTCTTGATCAGGTAACATCACAATAGCACTATCACACTATATCTATGTTCATACTTTACAAAACTTAACAATCTCTTTTCAGGTACTTCGCGTGACGATTAAAACAAATTCTTATAAAACACTATAAAAATATTGTTCATCTGTACAAAGGAAATTGATCATAAATAATCTTGAAGACTTTCATGTAAGCGCAGAAGATGCGCGCATAAAACTGAACGATGTGAGGACCCAAACCCACTGCTACACTCATCCCACATCCTCATCCACATCCCTTGTTCACGTCTAGAATCTCCGCTATCACAAAAAAGTTAATCCACACGTTGATAAAGCTGTTCCTGGCAACGTGGCAAAGACGCCATACCTGTCCAGCATGTCCCTCCAAACATGAGGAAATCAGCGCAAAGACGGAATCCGAGATATACCAGAATGAATGCGAAGGCGTTGCAAAGAAAATGCGTTCTCAAACTCGGCAGCTCAGCAGACAGCTCAGAACATCAAAAGACAGGAACGAAGATAATGCCACCCCCTCCCCCCTCTTGCTGGCACTCAACCCGCGCGGATCGCGTGGCGTCTGGACTCGCCTTCAGAAAACAAAATATAAATGATCATTCCCGAGCGGTTGTCACCCGCAGCCGCCATCACCAGCGCCGCTCGGCCATTACTGCCTCGGAGGGCGAAGGGGACAATCCCTCACGGGTTCAAAGAAGCGATATCAGGTATCAGGTGTCTCCACTACCACATGCCGCCCTCACAACATCACGCCGCAAACCACACGCATTATATTGTATTCATCGCTGCCAACTTTTTATATAAAAACGATACAGGTGATCTATACCTCAAATACAGCCAATCCTCCTCCTCGTTCTCTCCTCGCACGGCTTTTAAACATAATTTCTTCCCTGTTCTTTCCCTCCTATTCCTCCTCCTCTTCTCGCATTTCTAGCGTCCTATCCACCAGCAGACACACAACCCTCCTCCCCCTCCTCCCTTCCTCCATCCCGCGTTCTAGTGCTGAGTGTGTCGAGGCTGCCTAAGCTTCGAGGCCATGTTTAGCGTTACCCAAACTATGCAGGCCTGCGGGTGAGACCCTTCTTTGTGCTGCTCTCTGGTTCCTCCTGTGCTGCTATTTTGCCTCTTTGCTGCATGGCAAGCATATACGGCCTGGCGGGGCTCATGTTCGCCACTTCCCTTATCCGTCTTCCGGCTCTCAACATGTTTCATTGGTTTATACTCCCGTCAAGTTATTTATTTCTCTTTCCTTCTCTTCGTGCTATTCTCGCCTCATTGCACCTCATTGCATCTTTCGTTGGGATCTTGATTTCCTTCTTCATTTACATTTTTTTCCCGTTTCGACCGAAACTGCATCAGTGCCTCGACAGCCAAGGGGCCCCGATACCCGCCTTGCAAGCCTGCATTATAACTACTGGAACATTTGTAACTAGTAAACAAATGAACGCAATTAGAGGGTCTGTAACTAATGTTGTTCAAAATTGCATAAAAGGGTCCTGCACGGGTCACTGCACACCCTTCCACACTCAGACCCGCTCATCGCCCAAGGAAGGAATGAACCATTAACCGCCTCTTACCGCGAGAAACACCTCAGTAACATAAGACAAAGTGTATTAACCCTTCTGCACACTCTTACAGACAGTTACCCTTCCCAAAATTACTTTTCAAAATCCCCTCCCTTTCCAATCTCATTTCTCACTTCCCCGTTGCCCTCGCCTCTCCCCTCGCCAATACTCAGCTCCCCTCCCCTCTCCTGGGTCCCTCCGCCCCTCGCGGTCCATGTTTCCTCCGGCTCTGTTCCCCCAGTTCCCCTTGATTCCCCTCGGCCCAATGTCCCTCCCTTCCTTTTATTCCCTTCTGTTCTGAGTTCCTAGTCTCACATCCACCGTTTTCTGCCAACCCTTGCTTCCATGTACATCCCCTTCCCATTCCCCTCAAATTTCTTATTAATTCTACTCTCTCATATCTCCTCTTTTCCCCTCTCTCGTCTTCATTTCCAACATCCACATTGGCTCATAATTCCGTCTTGCTAAATATAGCGGAAAAAAAGAAATGAACGACGGACCTTCCGCGTATAAATAGAGCTCGATAAATTAGCGATCTCTT
>NC_061856.1:13892585-13900085 GCF_019202785.1 Penaeus chinensis | reverse complement strand
CCTCCCCTCCCATTTCCCCTCCCCTCCCCTCCCCTCCCCTCCCCTCCCCTCCCCTCCCCTCCCCTCCCCTCCCCTCCCCTCCCTCTAATTCAACCTTATCATCCTTCTCCTCCCCCCCCCCCACCGGCCTACCAAAGGACACATATAAACACACAAAAAAAAGGCAAGTACTGGCAATAAAGATAAAGGAGGTGTGAGTGGAAGAGTGGACGAGTGGACGAGTGGAGAGGCGGAGGGGCGGCTAGCGAGACAGGGCGAGAGCCGACAAAGGGCGCCGGGCAAGTGGACCGGACAGGGTGATGGACGAATGGAAGATTTCCGACTTGCTCCTGAAGGGGGGGGGGAGGGAGTTGGGGAAGAAAGGAAGAGGAGAAGGGGGTGGGGGATGGTAAAGGGTAAGCTGGGTAAGCTGGGGAAGAGAGAGAGAGAGAGAGAGAGAGAGAGAGAGAGAGAGAGAGAGAGAGAGAGAGAGAGAGAGAGAGAGAGAGAGAGAGAGAGAGAGAGAGAGAGAAAGAGAGAGAGAAAGAGAGAGAGAAAGAGAGAGAGAAAGAGAGAGAGAGAGAGAGAGAGAGAGAGAGAGAGAGAGAGAGAGAGAGAGAGAGAGAGAGAGAGAGAGAGAGAGAGAGAGAAAGAGAGAGAGAGTTTTTTTTTTAGTTTAGTTTTGATTCCATTTATTACAATGGATATTCTTGGTGTGACATATTGTCTGTTTCATTTTGCTTTTAAACTATCCCCTGTGTGCAAGGAATGGCCGGGGGTACCATCCACTGGCGGCGAGGGATTTGAACGCAGGTCAGCAAGATTGCTAGACGAGAACGCTACCACACAGCACACGGATAGAGAGAGAGAGAGAGAGAGAGAGAGAGAGAGAGAGAGAGAGAGAGAGAGAGAGAGAGAGAGAGAGAGAGAGAGAGAGAGAGAGAGAGAGAGAGAGAGAGAGAGAGAGAGAGGGAGGTGGGGGGGAGGTTAAGGTTTAGTTTGATTCCATTTGTTACAATGTATATTCTTGCTGTGACATACTGTCTGTTTCATTTTGCTTCTAAGCTATCCCCTGTGTGCAAGGAATGGCCGGGTAGAGAGAGAGAGGGAGAAGGAGAGGGAGAAGGAGAGGGAGAAGGAGAGGGAGAAGGAGAGGGAGAAGGAGAGGGAGAGGGAGAGGGAGAGGGAGAGGGAGAGGTAGAGAGAGAGAGAGAGAGAGAGAGAGGGAGAGGGAGAGGGAGAGGGAGAGAGAGAGAGAGAGAGAGAGAGAGGAGAGAGAGAGAGAGAGAGAGAGAGAGAGAGAGAGAGAGAGAGAGAGAGAGAGAGAGAGAGAAGAGAGAGAGAAAGAGAGAGAGAAGAGAGAGAGAAAGAGAGAGAGAAAGAGAGAGAGAAAGAGAGAGAGAGAGAGGGGGGGAGGGGAGAGAAGAGAGAGTTAGAGAATAGGGAAATGGAAAGGGGAGATGGCTTAGAGAGATGAGGGAAAGGGGAGAAGGAAGCAGGAGTTCGAAGACAGGAGAAAGGAGAAAGAGGAAGGAAAAGATGGCATGGAATACAGAAGGTAGATCGGGAAGAGAGGGGGGAGAAAGCTCCGGCCAAGAGGAAGGGCGAAGGAGGGAAAGGGAGGAAGTGAAAAAGTTCCCCATGTAAGAAAGGAAGGAGAAGAGAAAAAAAAAGGAAAAACAGCTTCTGATGTGAAGATGCCAGGAGTGGAGGGGGGAGCGGGCGGGGCCACCACCACAGCTGTGTTTTATGGTTGTTTATGTAACCGGAGAGAGAATCCTTAAAATTGGAGTCGGTACAAAAAATCTCATGCATTGGGGAGCATCAAGTTGAATTATGCTTTTGGTTATCGCGAGAGCCTGTCATACGATTCTGGGCACTGCTCTCTCTCTGATCATTTGCATCACAAAAAATAAACAAAACAATCCCAGTCTAGCGATGCTTCGATGCAAGGCCCTAGTTAGCATGTGAGAACGGCTCTCCTAAAGGGCGAGCGCCTCGGCATTATGCATCGCTGGAGGGCGTCCTCCTCCGGAAGCAGGCCCATATCTGCTTACCGAGTAGGTATTAAGTGGGCGGCCGCTACCCTCCCGCTGCATAGGCTCTGCTGGCGGTCGCAGTTTGTGGCCAAACAATGCGTTATACACTTCTTTCCTTCCTGAATTCCTCATTTCTCCTTTTCTTTTTCTTTTTCTTTCCTACTTCCTTATTTTCTTCACTTATTCCCATGTCCCTCTGTTTTTTTTTATTATTTATTCAGTTATCTATTTATCTATTCATCTATTTATTTATCTATATATTAATTGACCTACTTATTCAGACATCCATTTACATATCTGTTTACATTTCACCTATCCTCCTTCCTCGGTGCCACCCCTCCGCGCCTTTCCTTATAATGGATCCGCCAGCCCCGTACGGAATTATGTGATTTGGATCGAATGTCCCCAGCGAGCGTAACCTGAGAATAAAAGTCCCGTGCCAAGGTGACCCTGTCCCGCCTGTATCCTCGCGACCCTCCCTTCTACGTTACCCGTACTCGTGTCTGTCTGACCTGTGGCACGCCCGACTGTTCCAAGCTCTCTTCGACCCATTAAATAAAATGTAAGCTTAGAATTTCAAGACACGCCTATGAAGCTTAGCCACGCTTTTTTTTTTCTTTTTTTTTTCTTTTTTCCTCGTCTAATGATATATATTGTGGTGACCACGGAATGCGTGTTATACGACAATAAGGATTTTAAATACAGGGAGCTGCACGGCCCAAGAGAGTGCCACATAAAACCGGACACTGCCTCACCCCATCCACACCCATCCCCACCCCGCCCACCACCCTCGGTCTCTGATCGCTAGTAGGCGCCAGCTGCTCGTGCGGAGTGCTTCGGGGGTCACTTGGGGTCATATCCGCCACACGTTTAAGAAGATCAAGGTGTAGATCCCGGTCTTAGAAGCAAATAAGGCAGCGAGAGAAGAAACGCCACGAAAGGATCCCGGATAGCGAGGATCTCGTGCGGCGGAACACGTACGTCTGTGGGAGGCGAGGCAGGGTGACGTCGCCGCCCTTGCCCCGTAATAAGGTCGTTATCCAGGCCACTTCTGCACGTCAGAGAGCCTGCCGGCGTCACGAGGGTCTCAGCTGGTGGATAAAAGCATATAGTATCCGCGGTTCGTTATCCCCTTTTTCCTCGTCTTTCCTCCTTCATTCCCCCAGACTTTTTTCTTCTTCTCCTCCCTCTTCTCCTTTTTCCCATCTCTCGCGCTTCCTCAAAAATGAACAAAAATTATCTTTACTTGATACCAATCTCCCCGCCAGAACAAAAACATGAATCTGAAGCCCAGTTTTCAACTAAAACAACAAACGCAGCTGACTTTACGAGTACATTTTCCCCAGATAAATCCCAGCATTCCTTATCCTCCCCCTCCCACTCCCCAACTATCCTACCCATCCTCCCTCTTTCTCTCCCTCCTATCCGCCCGCCCGCCCTCCCTGCCTTCCATTCTCCCTGCTCCCCTACCTCCTTACCTCCCTCCCTCTTCTTTGCCTCCCTCCCTGTCCGCGCTGACGCCCGCTCGACCTCCCTTCCATCGTCCTTCCCTCCCTTCCTCCCTCCCCTCCTTGCCCTCACTTCAGACATAATACACGGCTGTAAACACATTCCTTAAACGGCAAATCAGCATGTCTCCCGTGGTCCCGCGGGCACCCGAGCACTTCCTCGTTTCCAAAGCAAACACGCCGTGTTTATAGTGGCGGGACCTGGACTGATTGATCGAAATCTCTTAAGACGGCGAGCACCCCTTCGATGGTTGTGAATACGCTGTTAAAAAAAGCCCCTGGGCCGACGGGCTCCATTTTCAGGATAGCCGGGTTCTTATCGGAGTCCCTAATAAAAAAGGACGTCCAATTAAAGCCATGATACTGATGTCGATCCGCGTGTCCCTTATCGGCCGATCGCGGCGCTAGGACGAGACAATAGCCCTTGACATCCCGGCTCTGTTGCCAGCTTACTCTCATAACATGAACTCTGGCGTCGCCTCTTTTTGCTTGATGTGTGCGTGTGCATGAACATGTGTGTGTGTGTATGCAAGTGGGAGTGCATAGCTTGCGCGTGCGCGTATGCGCAACTGTACGCATTTTCTCGAAGATGCATTTAGATTTTTACGTCTTTTGCATGGGACATGCAAACCCGTAAGCCTGACACAGTCAAGCTCGGTCAAGTCTCCGTGATGTCGCGCAAACCTGTCTCAAAAGGTCACTCCGGAATAAAAAATAATATCCCGTCTTCAGTTACAGTGCCATTATACGGCCTGAGTCATCTCCACATTCTCATTTCTCTCCTATGCTGCTTCATCCCGCTGCCGTCGTCCCAGTCATCGTTCTCTCTTCCTCTTCTTCTCCTCCTTTTTCTGCCATTCCTCGCGTCTATGATTATCATCAAGGCCGACACTTCGTCTTCCGAATGGGGAATTAGCCGCGACCTTAAGACCTTTAAATGCCACGGTATTTAAACTGGGCGACGACGACTGGCCGAGCATCCTCGCCCGCCCCCACGCCCCCCGGCCAGGCCCCGTCCCCGAGCGGGCTGTGCGTGGGTCGGCGACGCCGGTTACGACTTGCCTTGTCCCTTGTCTCTTTAGGCGTCCTTAAGCACTTGACCTGCAGGCACCTCTGACCCCTGAGGCCCTCGGACGCCCTCGCGAAGCAGCAGCCCACGCCCGTCCGCCGCTTTGTCACTGGCTAAGCGTGGGGGGGGGGGGTGCACTGGGCTCTCTTCTAGCTGGTCATGCATCGGTCTCACTGATTGACTGACTGAGAGACTGAATAAGTGACTGATATGTTTTTGTGTATGTTCTTCTATCTGTCTGTCTGTCCTGTCTCTGTCTCTGCCTCTGTTCACTATCTCCGTTTTTGTCCCTCCCCTCTTCTCATAACACCTCCTCACTCCTTTTCCCCACTGATTCCCGTACCCACACGCATACCCTTACCCCCCACATAGCTCCCACACATCCCCGCATATCCGCACCCCCTCCCCCCACGCCCGCTTCCTGCCCGCCCCCCGCCCCGCCGAGCCGAGTGAGCGCCCAACAAGCACAAATGTTTTCGCCACCCAAGCCTGCCGCGGCGACCACCACCAGGCAGACGAGCTAAGGTATCATCCAGTGTGAGTCACTCTCTGCTGTGCGGGCTGTGTGCTGTGCCATAATAATCCCTTCCTGCGAGGTTCCCACGACGCGCGCACATACACACACACTCGCCCGAGCAGTTTATTATTGTAGCAGCGGCGCGGAAGAAAGAATGAGAGACATGCCCTTGCGTTACATGTGTCCTGTTCGAACTCGGAGAAACGCGAAAGATAAGCCTCTCTTTTCTCTCTTTCTCGGTTTGTTTCTTATCCATCTTTCTCGTTATCTTTCATCTTTGTTATTTTGTGTCTTTCTCCCATTCCTCCTCCATTCCCTGTCTCTTTTTTAATCCCTGCAAATGATTCGCTTTTTATCGACCTTTCTCTTTCTTTATCCCTCCCCTCCTTCCTCAATCCAGTCCCAACACATACACGTCCACGAGCGCCTGAGTGTCCCCCCTAAAAAGGAGGATAAAAAAACACCCGAAACAGCCGTACAAACACAATAACACATGCACACGGACGGGACACAACACATGTGCCTGCCTCCTAAATCACCGTACAAAGGCTACCTGACACGAGACCGTGTTATCTTGGGCGCTCTGATTGGTCATCCGAGTGTGTGCGTGTGTGAACGGGTGAATGTCCATGTGCGTGTGCGAAGAGTGCGCCACCGGCATGTTAAAGCAATCAGATGCTCTCGCGGATTTCGCTTTCTCGCGCTTCCCTCCGCGACGAGTGCATTTCTCGAGTCCCGGCGCACATATGTCTTCTTCGGGTCGCTCGAGCACGGAACCCGGCCCGCGACACGGCCTCCTTCGCCCCCTCCCCCGCCGCCGCCGCCGACGCAACAGAACCCACGCCGATTCCCCGCCAGACGCACGACGCATAGACGCATCGCCCGTCTCTTATGTTTTGTCGCGGGGACGCCGTCGAGGCTGTCAAAACATTTGGGCCAAACAAACCATAAAGAGCGCGGCAAAAAACTGCTTCCAAATAAATCTCGATGACATACGCGCTGCAACGCCACGGAGAAACTAAGAAGCACAAAATAGACTCTAAACTCTAAACCGTGACCACTAAGCCCAGAGAGCATGGGAAAGTTTTCCTCCCTAATCCGATTTCCTCCCGAATTCCGAAACACTCGTAAAAACAGCGCGACCAACAAATAATTCTTGCCAAAAACTTTAGAATCATTATAATTATGAATATAATAAAAATAACAACAACAATTGTAATATTATAAAAATGATACGTAACGAACATGAAGTTTCTGCATCTTAACAAAAATTAATTGGATCAAGTTTTCAAATACATGTGTGTGTGTGTGTGTGTGTGTGTGTGTGTGTGTGTGTGTGTGTGTGTGTGTGTGTGTGTGTGTGTGTGTGTGTGTGTGTGTGTATGTATATGTATGTATATGTATGTATATGTATGTATATGTGTATATATGTATATCTATGTATATATATGTATATATATGTATATGTATATATATGTATATATATATATATATATATATATATATATATGTGTGTATATATATAAGTATAAATATGTATATATAATATATATATATATTTATATATATATATATATATATATCATCTGTATCTCTCCGTCTCTTTGGGTTACAGGAGCCTCAACATATTTTGCCTAGACTCTTTACAACAACAACAACAACAATAATACTAATAGTAGTAGTAGTAGTAGTAGTAGTAATAATAACTATAATAATAATAATAATAATAATAATAATAATAATAATAATAACATCAACAGCAACAATAATAACAATAACAATACCAATAACAATAAAAATAACAATAATAATGATAACAAAAATAATAATAATAATAATAATAATAATAATAATAATAATAATAATAATAATAATAATAATAATAATAAAAAGAAGTAGAAAAAAAAATAACAACAACAACAATAATGAATCCCAATAAGAGATCATAACAACAACAAAGACCAGCAACAACAATCATAACCTTACCATCACCACCATCACCATTAACAAGAACAACACCCATAACGAGAAAAGAAGGGAAGGACCTGCGAAATAAAAACAAAAAAAACAAAAAAAACAAAAAAACACGGGCACTTACGTTATCGGTGGTGGAGAGTCTGCGCAATTGCTGATTGATATTCTCAAGCTGCGAGTAGAACCACGCACGTTCCTCTTCCTCCGCCTCGATCTCTTGCAGGAGGCGTGACCTGCAAGATGCAAGGCTTCCTTAGACAATGAATATGGAGGACGGAGACAATTAAAGATAAATTGCAAAACGCGCCCAATGGAAAGTAAATATATATGTGTGAATAAATGTTTAACTTGTATAACATTTTCTTAAAGCGAGAGAGTGAAAGAGAGAGAGAGCGATGAAGTTCGTTTTTAATT
>NC_061856.1:13880085-13882585 GCF_019202785.1 Penaeus chinensis | reverse complement strand
TTATACTTTCATATCTACTCCTTGTGTAGCAACTTATTTTGTTCATTTTTAGGGAGAGGGAGAGGGAGAGGGAGAGGGAGAGGGAGAGGGAGAGGGAGAGGGAGAGGGAGAGGGAGAGGGAGAGGGAGAGGGAGAGGGAGAGGGAGAGGGAGAGGAAGAGGGAGAGGGGGAAGGAGTGAGGGAGGATTATTAGGATGATTTTCGACTTCCTTAGACTCGCTCGCGCCGAGGTATGAGCCGCCAGATGAGCAAAACACGCGCGGGGTAATTAGCCCTTTGTAGAGCCAGGAGACACTGCCCTCATGTCACAGCGCCAAAACAGGATTAAATATTCTCTGGGTTTAGAAGAAGTCTATTGTTGAAAGTCCGCGCCTCCAGGACATATCGCGACTTATACTTATTCTTAAAAATAATGCAGAAAAGGGCAAATCTCGACGATATCGAAGGTAGGAAGAGCATGGTGTTTTGGATGACCAAATTCACTCCTAAGCTGGGAGCGAGCTAAAGACGATGGCTCAGAAGTAAAGGAGGAACATACATCTACAGCGGAATCATCGGCACAGGAATGGAGTGCACTTGCATAAGATTAAAACGATCAATTATGCAAAAAAGAGCCAAAAATGGGAGAAATTACCCGAGGAACACTTCTCATAGCAGGGAGAGAGAGGTTGCAATATCAACGGCAAATGTAAAGCGGTCGGAGAGAAGCTGGTGCTTGAACTGAGGGTGGAGAGGTAAAGTTAGATGCAGAGTTTGATTAACAGCGCCTGTGTCAAAATATATAAGCGACATCAGATTCATCGAAGAGAATCTCCTCGAAAAAGTTTGACATAATGTTCAAGAAAAAAAATTTAAGACCTTTGCAACACCGGAATATAAAATACTAAGTAAACAGCTGAAATGGCTAAAACAGCCAAACTTCTATTGTATAGCTGAAAAACACACTGGGAAGACGTGAAATAAACGACAGAAAAGTCAGCTCATCTGTAAGTACTTTAATCTATCTCCCAATAATAGCGCCCGGTCCATGCCCCTTGCTCGTCGCTAAGGAGGGTACAGACTGGCCTACCATCCAGAGACAGGGCAGGGGATGTGGGGAGGTGATACAGGAGAGAGGAAAAACTAGCCACTAATAGAGAATCCGAATCGTCTGAAGTCGGGTTGGACGAGAACTGAGAGACAAAAGGGTAGTTTGCGAGAGGGAGCAGCTATAGAATCACCGGAGCAAAAGTGAGGCGGGAAGTTCGAACTGAGGAGGATATTTTGGGCGATGACGCAGTTGGGTTGAAAGAAAGAAAGAAAGAAAGAAAGAAACACAGAAAAAACAGCAACGGCACATAAAAAAAATAAAGGCGAAAAATCGATCACTCGAAGGATCGTCCCACATGACCGATTTGTCTGCATGGTGGTCGCAAAAATAGCACCAAACGAGAGACTAGGACAGAGCAATCTCCTGACATTGAAAGGCATAACGACATATCTATCCTTGCAACCACGAACTTACTCACACAAATTACAACCAATCTCCAATGAAAATCAAATTATAGTGAAAAATAGAATATCAAGCGAGCCGACAGAAAAATAAAAACAGTACCAGACAAAGGTTTCGAGCAGAAGAACAGAAGTTTGGGTGGCTACAAGGTCCGTGGTGCTCGACAGAAGGAACCGATCTCACGAGGAAAGACTAGGCTCATAGCAGAAAGGGCAAAGGTCCAAGTTCTGCCTCCAAGTTGGCTTCCACCGCCTCTCGTATTTATAATTTGTAGGCATGATATATTATGAGACGAGCGAGTTGGTGTGAATACGTGTAATGACGAAGGGAGAAAATATGTAAAGCTTATGTGCTAAAACAAATTTAGGAAGGAAGGACGGTGTAGAAAGAAGAAAGGAAAGAAAGAAAAAAAAAGGACAGAAGACGAAGGAAAAGAAAAGTTAAGGTTATGCTTAGACATGAAAGACTGACATATATAAAAAATCTCGAGTAGGGGAATGGTATAGCACAATATGTTTACCTTAATAAACTAACCGCTTGTTTAATTAACAGAGAGCGCAGAGCAGATTAACATTCCCTAAGACATCATTAAATTATACTCTGTTAGTAATTCCAGCGTCGGTTAAGGTTATGTCAAGCTGGTGGTCAGGATAACTAAATAATATATTAGCTTATAATAAAACTGTGATAAGAGTAAAGACACATACAGTCTCAGCTTTAAGAATGCAGCCCAGCGGATGAAGACCAACTCCTTCAAAAAAAACTTATTCACTTGACAGCCCTCGAGCGCCGCGTTTGGAAAAAAGTTTTGTCTTTGATTTGTATTTCATGATGAGGGAGGAGGACAAATGTGAAAAAAAAAAACAAAAGAATAAACTAAAATCCTTATGAAATGCGAGAATGCAGATGCACGAGCAGCCCCCGAGGCCCCGCCCAGCCACCATGGAGTTATGAGACGCTTCGCCGGGAAATCTGGATTCCGACACAGAGAGAAGGAACGGGGAGGGA
>NC_061856.1:13852585-13862585 GCF_019202785.1 Penaeus chinensis | reverse complement strand
GCATACTTACTTATTTACTTGCTTGCATACTTACTTATTTACTTGCTTGCATACTTACTTATTTACTTGCTTGCATACTTACTTATTTACTTGCTTGCATACTTACTTATTTACTTGCTTGCATACTTACTTATTTACTTGCTTGCATACTTACTTATTTACTTGCTTGCATACTTACTTATTTACTTGCTTGCATACTTACTTATTTACTTGCTTGCATACTTACTTATTTACTTGCTTGCATACTTACTTATTTACTTGCTTGCATACTTACTTATTTACTTGCTTGCATACTTACTTATTTACTTGCTTGCATACTTACTTATTTACTTGCTTGCATACTTACTTATTTACTTGCTTGCATACTTACTTATTTACTTGCTTGCATACTTACTTATTTACTTGCTTGCATACTTACTTATTTACTTGCTTGCATACTTACTTATTTACTTGCTTGCATACTTACTTATTTACTTGCTTGCATACTTACTTATTTACTTGCTTGCATACTTACTTATTTACTTGCTTGCATACTTACTTATTTACTTGCTTGCATACTTACTTATTTACTTGCTTGCATACTTACTTATTTACTTGCTTGCATACTTACTTATTTACTTGCTTGCATACTTACTTATTTACTTGCTTGCATACTTACTTATTTACTTGCTTGCATACTTACTTATTTACTTGCTTGCATACTTACTTATTTACTTGCTTGCATACTTACTTATTTACTTGCTTGCATACTTACTTATTTACTTGCTTGCATACTTACTTATTTACTTGCTTGCATACTTACTTATTTACTTGCTTGCATACTTACTTATTTACTTGCTTGCATACTTACTTATTTACTTGCTTGCATACTTACTTATTTACTTGCTTGCATACTTACTTATTTACTTGCTTGCATACTTACTTATTTACTTGCTTGCATACTTACTTATTTACTTGCTTGCATACTTACTTATTTACTTGCTTGCATACTTACTTATTTACTTGCTTGCATACTTACTTATTTACTTGCTTGCATACTTACTTATTTACTTGCTTGCATACTTACTTATTTACTTGCTTGCATACTTACTTATTTACTTGCTTGCATACTTACTTATTTACTTGCTTGCATACTTACTTATTTACTTGCTTGCATACTTACTTATTTACTTGCTTGCATACTTACTTATTTACTTGCTTGCATACTTACTTATTTACTTGCTTGCATACTTACTTATTTACTTGCTTGCATACTTACTTATTTACTTGCTTGCATACTTACTTATTTACTTGCTTGCATACTTACTTATTTACTTGCTTGCATACTTACTTATTTACTTGCTTGCATACTTACTTATTTACTTGCTTGCATACTTACTTATTTACTTGCTTGCATACTTACTTATTTACTTGCTTGCATACTTACTTATTTACTTGCTTGCATACTTACTTATTTACTTGCTTGCATACTTACTTATTTACTTGCTTGCATACTTACTTATTTACTTGCTTGCATACTTACTTATTTACTTGCTTGCATACTTACTTATTTACTTGCTTGCATACTTACTTATTTACTTGCTTGCATACTTACTTATTTACTTGCTTGCATACTTACTTATTTACTTGCTTGCATACTTACTTATTTACTTGCTTGCATACTTACTTATTTACTTGCTTGCATACTTACTTATTTACTTGCTTGCATACTTACTTATTTACTTGCTTGCATACTTACTTATTTACTTGCTTGCATACTTACTTATTTACTTGCTTGCATACTTACTTATTTACTTGCTTGCATACTTACTTATTTACTTGCTTGCATACTTACTTATTTACTTGCTTGCATACTTACTTATTTACTTGCTTGCATACTTACTTATTTACTTTCTCTCTCTCTCTCTTTCTCTTTCTCTTTCTCTTTCTCTTTCTTTCTCTCTCTCTCTCTCTCTCTCTCTTTCTCTTTCTCTTTTCTCTTTCTTTCTCTTCTCTTCTCTCTTCTCTCTTCTCTCTTCTCTCTTCTCTCTTCTCTTCTCTTCTCTTCTCTTCTCTTCTCCTCTTCCATTCCGTTTCCTTTCCCTTCCCCTTGACTTGACTTGACTTGACTTGACTTGACTTGACTTGACTTGACTTGACTTGACTTGACTTGACTTGACTTGACTTGACTTGGCTTGGCTTGGCTTGGCTTGGCTTGGCTTGGCTTGGCTTGGCTTGGCTTGCGTTGCCTTGCCTCCCCTTCCCTCTCCTCCCTTTCCTTTCCATCCATGCCTTCCAAATGCCTCCGCCACCTCCGATTTCCTCTCCCCTCCCGCCCTTTCCATGCCTCTCCCATGGCCTTCCCAAGCTCCTCCCATGCCCTCTCTACCCTCCGCCTTCAAGCCCCTCCCCCCCCCTCCCCCTCCACCCGCACTCTGGCGCTGGTGCAAAAGGGTGCAAGGCCACCACACTCCTGACGTCATTATCGATCAAGATAAAACTGCATGGACAGCGAGGCAGGACTGAGGCTGGCGACACAGAGAGGGAAACAGAGAGGGAGAAAGAAAAGGAAGAGGGAGAGAAAGAGGAAAGATAGAGGGAAAGAGAGGGAGAGGGAAAGGGAAAAAAAAGGTGGGAAAGAAATAAGGAGTGGGAATGAGAGTAAGAAAGAGTGAGGTGAACTTTACGATAAAGAAGGATACACCTGGCACAGCCGAGACAGGATGAAGTGCCGTGCGTTTTGCAGTGTTATGGGTGTCACGAACTGCTTCGTGCTGTCAAATCTGCCTTGTTAAAGACACCACTCGGTGATCAGCGGTCCCTCTCTTGTGTCAACAGCGTCATCTGTGGCTTCATAAATGTCATCTGTCGCGTCATGATACCCGGAGCAGAGCCATGAATCACGTGTGTCACCCAGAGTACCATGGCACTCAAGGAGTGTCATAGCTGTTTAAAGTTACGTCAAGGTGATCGAGTCTAGCGTGTCATGTCCCACGAGCTAAATGGGCTCAATTACTACAGCACTAAAAGGACCTCGTGCACAAACATTCTTTCTGTCTCCCTCTCCTTCTCCTTCTCCCTCTCCCTCTCCCTCTCCCTCTCCCTCTCCCTCTCCCTCTCCCTCTCCCTCTCCCTCTCCCTCTCCCTCTCCCTCTCCCTCTCCCTCTCCCTCTCCCTCTCCTTCTCCTTCTCCTTCTCCTTCTCCTTCTCCTTCTCCCTCTCCCTCTCCCTCTCCCTCTCCCTCTCCCCCCCTCTCCCTCTCCCTCCCTCCCTCCCTCCCTCCCTCTCTCTCTCTCTCTCTCTCTCTCTCTCTCTCTCTCTCTCTCTCTCTCTCACTCTCTCTCTCTCTCTCTCTCTCTCTCTCTCTCTCTCTCTCTCTCTCTCTCTCTCTCTCTCACACACACACACACACACACACACACACACACACACACACACACACACACACACACACACACAGACACACAGACACACACACACACACACACACACACACACACACACACACACACACACACACACACACACACACACACACACACAGATTTCCATATATACGTACTTACATACTAGAATACATGCATAATAACGACAGCCAGGCGCACATTACAAACGCACAAACCGAACTATGAATACACGCAGAGGCACATATTCAAATTCAATCCTGCCGCACAAACGCATGAGCGCTCGAGCACCTTTTCGCCTAAGCATGACAACGCAAAATAACTCAACATGTAGCAGACAAGAACACCGTCGCACAGCGTGGCAAGAACACATTTGTCGCAGCCTCATACACTTTCCATGTTGCACGACCACCGGACGAGCAACACGTGAGCTACAAGAAGCATAATGCATTGTACACCCCCGCCGTGTACACTCGTGACTGTGCGTGATCACCATCAAGAGTCGCGTGTATGTATGGTGGCCTCGTACAGTGCAGTGAGAGGAGCGCCGCCTCCCAACCTCTACCTTCTAATCAATAAACTTATCACTCTCGCCACATCTACCACAGCACCACATCACTCTGCAGTCGCGCCACGCCTCTCCTACACCGACCCTGCCACGCCTACAGCACCGCCAGCGCCACACACCCTGCTTCACCCTTGCTTCCAGACCCTGGCAAGGACCCTTCACCCTTGCGTCGGGACTCGCCCTCCCTTCGGCCCGCGCCATTCATCTCCTTCTGCCGCCCTTATCCCCGGCTGTCTATCCCTTCCAGCCACGGTCAAGCCGCCCTTCCACCGTTAATCCTCTTATCTATCGATCTATCCCGCCATCCACTGTCTTCCATCCTCACACTATCTGAACCTCTCATCTTTTCGATTCTTCATCTATCCCTCACGAGACGTCCAGCCTTCCTTCCAACCCTTCTTTCGCCTCTCCGGCCTCGCCTACTCCCTTCCCTCACCCCCCCTTCCCTCCCGCAAGGCGCAATATCTCCAAGTCCTCTTACCCCTCCCTCTGCCTCTCCCCATTCCTATACCGCTGCCACTGACTCTGTCC
Organism: Penaeus chinensis; assembly: GCF_019202785.1. Taxonomy (NCBI): domain Eukaryota; kingdom Metazoa; phylum Arthropoda; class Malacostraca; order Decapoda; family Penaeidae; genus Penaeus; species Penaeus chinensis. The sequence goes on along the minus strand of NC_061856.1, from coordinate 13,858,103 downwards.
CTCCCTCTACACCTGTCCCTCTCCCACATGCCATTGACCCTGTCCCTCCCTCTGTCCCTGTCCATCCACCTTTCCCTGCCACTGCCCCTATCCCCCCCTTACCCCTACATTTGACCCTGCCCATATCCCTGTTCATGACCCTCCCCTCCCGTTGTCTCTGCCCTGTCCCTGTTCTGCCCTTCCCCTTGCCCTTGCCTTGCCCTTCTCCTCTCTTCCCTTTCCCTCTCCTACCCTACCTTACCTTGCCTTACCTTGCCTTGCCTTGCCTTGCCTTGCCTTGCCTTGTCTTGTCTTGTCTTGTCTTGCCTTGCCTTGCCTTGCCTTGCCTTGCCTTGCCTTGCCTTGCCTTGCCTTGCCTGGCCTTGCCTGGCCTGGCCTGGCCTGGCCTGGCCTGGCACTACCCCACCCTACCCTACCCTACCCTACCCTACCCTATCCTTCCCTTCCCTTCCCTTCCCTTCCCTTCCCTTCCCTTCCCTTCCCTTCCCTTCCCTTCCCTTCCCTTCCCTTCCCTTCCCTTCCCTCCCCTCTCTCCCACTCTCCTCCCCATCCTCTATCCCTGCCCCTCTTCCCTACCTATCGCCAGGTCCACGTCACCCTATCTCTGCCCCTCCCCCCCCCCCCCTCTCTCTCTCCTTCCAAGCAGCCATTAGAGCTAATCTGCCTTTAATCTGGCAGGCGAGCGACTCCCTCTTCCGCGTTCACCAACGATGCTGGCTGTCTCTCAGGGCCGGAAGAACACGCGGAGCAATAATGATTATCGCCATTAGTATCACAATTATACAAATATCAACAGTAGAAATAGCAGAAGCAGTCGTGATAATAATAATTATCAATGTTACTGTTGTTCTTGTTATCATCATAAAGGAAAACAAAAAAACATTGGTCTAATAATAATCATAATCAATATTATCACAATTAACAGCATTATCATGGCAACACTCACAACAGTAATAATCCAAACCATAGTCACAATGATTATGATCGTATCTTATTACGATTTACAATGACAATCATGTCCCCAAACGCAACAACCATGATAAAAAATAATGATGCTAATGATGTTGATAACGATACTGACAACAATAACAAACACCATAATCATTAACATTTCCACAGGCATCATCACTATACACATCGCTGTCATGATAATCCACATCACAAATACCCTTTTACACAATTAAAGACAACAAATGCCAGACTTACCCGTTCACCGCAGGCGAATCAGCTGTGCAATTCCCTTCCGGGTCACGCAAAATCCTTCTCTTGGATCTTGTTTATATACGGTTTGCAGTCGGGAGAAAATAAGTTCACAGTCCTTCCTTATTTCTCCGTAGTGTTATTTTTTTTTTGTTGTTGTTGTTTTCTTGCTCTTGTCTTTTGTTGTCTTTATTTTTATTTTTGTTTTTGATGATGATGGTGATGATGGTGATGATGGTGATGATGGTGATGATGATAATGATGATGATGATGTGATGATGATGATGATGATGATGGTGATGATGGTGATGATGATAATGATGATGATGATGTGATGATGATGATGATGTGATGATGATAATGATGGTGATGATGGTGATGATGGTGATGATGATAATGATGATGATGATGGTGATGATGGTGATGATGGTGATGATGGTGATGATGGTGATGATGGTGATGATGGTGATGATGGTGATGATGGTGATGATGGTGATGATGGTGATGATGATAATGATGGTGATGATAATGATGGTGATGATGATGATGATGGTGATGATGATGATGATGGTGATGATGATAATGATGATGATGATGGTAATGATGGTGATGATGGTAATGATGGTGATGATGATAATGATGATGATGATGGTGATGATGATAATGATGATGATGATGAGATGATGATGATGATGTGATGATGATGATGATGATGAATGATGATGATGATGTGATGATGATGATGATGAATGATGATGATGATGGTGATGATGATAATGATGATGATGATGAATGATGATGATGATGAGATGATGATGATGATGAATGATGATGATGATGAATGATGATGATGATGATGTGATGATGATGATGAGATGATGATGATGATGAATGATGATGATGATGTGATGATGATGATGAATGATGATGATGATGAATGATGATGATGATGAGATGATGATGATGATGATGATGATGGTGATGATGATAATGATGATGATGATGAATGATGATGATGATGATGGTGATGATGGTGATGATGGTGATGATGGTGATGATGATAATGATGATGATGATGATGGTGATGATGGTGATGATGATAATGATGATGATGATGTGATGATGATGATGATGTGATGATGATGATGATGTGATGATGATGATGAATGATGATGATGATGAATGATGATGATGATGAGATGATGATGATGATGTGATGATGATGATGAATGATGATGATGATGATGAATGATGATGATGATGAGATGATGATGATGATGAATGATGATGATGATGGTGATGATGGTGATGATGATAATGATGATGATGATGTGATGATGATGATGATGATGTGATGATGATGATGAATGATGATGATGATGAGATGATGATGATGATGTGATGATGATGATGATGGTGATGATGATAATGATGATGATGATGTGATGATGATGATGAATGATGATGATGATGATGAGATGATGATGATGATGGTGATGATGATAATGATGATGATGATGAATGATGATGATGATGTGATGATGATGATGATGTGATGATGATGATGATGAATGATGATGATGATGGTGATGATGATAATGATGATGATGATGGTGATGATGATAATGATGATGATGATGATGAATGATGATGATGATGAGATGATGATGATGATGATGAATGATGATGATGATGAGATGATGATGATGATGAGATGATGATGATGATGAGATGATGATGATGATGAGATGATGATGATGATGAGATGATGATGATGATGAGATGATGATGATGATGAGATGATGATGATGATGAATGATGATGATGATGAGATGATGATGATGATGAGATGATGATGATGATGAGATGATGATGATGATGAATGATGATGATGATGATGATGATGGTGATGATGATAATGATGATGATGATGATGAGATGATGATGATGATGAGATGATGATGATGATGAATGATGATGATGATGATGATGAGATGATGATGATGATGAGATGATGATGATGATGAGATGATGATGATGATGAGATGATGATGATGATGAGATGATGATGATGATGAGATGATGATGATGATGAGATGATGATGATGATGAGATGATGATGATGATGAGATGATGATGATGATGAGATGATGATGATGATGAGATGATGATGATGATGAGATGATGATGATGATGAGATGATGATGATGATGAGATGATGATGATGATGAGATGATGATGATGATGAGATGATGATGATGATGAGATGATGATGATGATGAGATGATGATGATGATGTGATGATGATGATGAGATGATGATGATGATGAGATGATGATGATGATGATGAGATGATGATGATGATGAGATGATGATGATGATGAGATGATGATGATGATGAGATGATGATGATGATGGTGATGATGGTGATGATGGTGATGATGGTGATGATGGTGATGATGATAATGATGATGATGATGAGATGATGATGATGATGTGATGATGATGATGATGTGATGATGATGATGATGGTGATGATGGTGATGATGATAATGATGATGATGATGATGATGAGATGATGATGATGATGAGATGATGATGATGATGGTGATGATGATAATGATGATGATGATGTGATGATGATGATGAGATGATGATGATGATGAGATGATGATGATGATGAGATGATGATGATGATGAGATGATGATGATGATGAGATGATGATGATGATGAGATGATGATGATGATGAGATGATGATGATGATGAGATGATGATGATGATGAGATGATGATGATGATGAGATGATGATGATGATGAGATGATGATGATGATGAGATGATGATGATGATGATGAGATGATGATGATGATGAGATGATGATGATGATGAGATGATGATGATGATGAGATGATGATGATGATGAGATGATGATGATGATGAGATGATGATGATGATGAGATGATGATGATGATGATGGTGATGATGATAATGATGATGATGATGATGATGATGATGATGATGATGATGATGATGATGATGGTGATGATGGTGATGATGATAATGATGATGATGATGATGATGATGATGATGATGATGATGATGATGATGATGATGATGATGATGATGATGATGATGATGGTGATGATGATGATAACGATAAATAACGCAGACAACCGTGCCACTGCAAGCCCCCAAGATCAGAAATCCAATATTGCAAGTTCTTGGCATTGCATGCTCGTCTTATGAGCCACGATGGTGTTAACATTTCATCGCCGCGTATTTACGTAAGCCTACAACAGCTTTACTTCGTTGCAGATAGACCAGTCAAAAATAATGAAAAGCCGCATCATGAAATATGCAATGCCCTGCAACGTCGGGAAGACCAACAACCTACTGCAACATTAAATGTGTACCTATGTACCTACACATAATAGTAACCAACAACCCACTACAGCCTCTAGCACGCCTTTAAATGCGAGTGAGAACTTGCAAAGAGGGCTTTTTAAAATGAGGCCGGGTGATGCTGGCGTAACGCATCCTGACGTCATAACACATGGGGTATCATGACGTAACACATGACCTACTCTTCATTCATGGCGGAAAAAAAAGCTGGCGTCAACTTCTACGTCATCTCCAGCACTGGGTTGGTTTCTCGTCGCGTAAGATTATTATAAAATAACCTTTTCCTTATCCCCTCCTACTTATATTGAAATTTGACGACTTTAATCCCTATTCATGTATACATTAAAGATAATTGTTATCTATGAATTGTTATATAATACCTTCCAAAAAATACATGATACGAGTACCTGCAACGCATCGTTATTTGAGTTCTGTTCCCATATACTACCTGGTAATAAAAAAAAACAAAAAAAAAAAACTTGAAAAGTCAAACCTATTTAAAAAAAATACAACCGGCTTACAAGATCTTTAACCTCATCACAGCGCTCACCACCATCATCACATACCGCGTAATCCTCGCTCCCAACAGTGCCAACACCGCGCCCTTCATCACTCGACTTGATCCTCAGCCCTAACCACCACTTCAGGCTACGTCTTCTGTGACCTCACCGATGCTGAGACACCGAAGGAGGTCCAACAAAGTCTCCAATTATCCCTTCTTGACCTCGGGGCGCACGTGTTGAGGCCGCACCGCTCTGCTAACACTGCCAGCATCACTGCCACCACTCTCAACGACCGGCCTCTCACGACCCACTCCTGTGTGGTCATCGCTATGTCGCTTTAGTATTTAGTCATGTTGTGCTCCTTCCTTCCTACTTCATTAAGTCATTGTATACACATATTCGTACACTTCCC
>NC_061856.1:13815085-13822585 GCF_019202785.1 Penaeus chinensis | reverse complement strand
CAGTCAGATAGACAGTCAGACAGACAGAGAGTCACAGTCAGTCAGACAGTAAGTCAGTCAGACAGACTGGCAGACAGACAGATAGATAGACAGATAGGCTCTGCTATTGGCCTTGCTTTCGTTTGATCCTTTGTCTATTCTATTTAGCCTGTTTGCCCCTCTGCTGTCTGACTGACAGACAGACAGACTGACTGACTGACTGACTGACTGACTGACTGACTGACTGACTGACTGACTGACTGACTGACTGACTGACTGACTGACTGACTGTCTGTCTGTCTGTCTGTCTGTCTGTCTGTCTGTCTGTCTGTCGGTCTGTCTGTCTGTCTGTCTGTCTGTCTGTCTGTCTGTCTGTCTGTCTGTCTGTCTGTCTGTCTGTCTGTCTGTCAGTCAGTCAGTCAGTCAGTCAGTCAGTCAGACAGTCAGTCAGTAAGTCAGACAGACAGTCGGTCAGTCAGTCAGTCAGTCAGACAGCAGAGGGGCAAACAGGCTAAATAGAATAGACAAAGGATCAAACGAAAGCAAGGCCAATAGCCGAGCCAGACACAGAATCGCAAATGTAGAAGCGGTAATGAATGAGAATAGTTCCACCATGCAAGAGACTGTATTTCGCAAGCAAGACAAAGACGCCAAGATCGAACAATACGCTGCCTGACACGTATCAAATGCTATTAAAAAAAAAAAAAAAAAAAAAAAAAAAAACATTCCTATTCTCTCTCATCTTCCCCTCGCGTAATGTGAACTTCAGTAAAATATGATCTCGCAAAGTTCGTGCTGTTTTCCTGCCGGATTACGATTACCTGAAATCCTTTTATTCCATCAAAGGCAAGTGTGACGTCATTCGACCTGTTTGCCTCAATTGGCGACCAAAATAAAAGTGAATATATATATACGTTTTTCTTCTTTTTTTTTTGTTTTAACCTAATACTCACTGGTTCACTCACACGTTACTTACTAATCCTTTCTTACATATCAGTATTAATTCCAAAACCCAATACAGTAATTAACATAAATGTGATTAACCTAAGCTGGTAAAACCATTCATCCACACATACTATTTATCCCTGACACTCTACAACGCAATGCCAGGTACGTATACAACCTAAATACTTGTCTAAATATCTAAATAAAATAAAAAAGTAACAATAGAAACCAAAGAACGAATGAATCAATGGAGAAAAACTCAACCCGACACAGAAATAAATCTATAAAAAGCCACACAGACACGTACCTGAAGATGCAATAAAGAGTGTGCCGACGTGCTGTGGGCGTCTAGAGGATGAATGGGCGGCCGTGGGAGGCTGAGGGGCGCGCTACCCCCACCTGGGCCGGACATAGTACACCCACGTCACTCTTCGCCCATCTGGAAAGGAGATAAAATTGGGGTTGGTGGGTGCTGTTCTAGGCGTGAAAGATTCGTCACGAAATAACAGTGCTCAAACTAATGAATTTATGAATTTGCAAAATAAATAAATAATAATAACAATAATAATAATAATAATAATAATAATAATAATAATAATAATAATAATAATAATAATAATAAAAAGTCGCATAAAATCACTATACACAGTATAGATCACTTTACACAATATAGATCTATCTAATATGACTTCTTATCTATAAAAAAGAAGCATCTTTATCATCGCCAATCGTGTAACAAAAAACATCATGGAGAAATATAAAAAACAACACTGATATAGTATACAAATGACACGAATACAATATACAATTCACACTTATTTCAGCTTGTCGCGGTTCTTTCACATCGCAGCCTCGTACGTACCCACGAACAGTCCTTAGCTAACTCGCAAGGGAACGGCCGCTTCACACCTGAACGCCGGGCACTCGCAATGCTATCTGCTCCTTGCTCTCTCTCCAACACTAAGCTGCTCTTGTCACCATCGCCTCACACGTCCTCTCTCTCTCCCCTCTGGCTCTCTCCTCTCCCTCTCTCGCTCCCTTTTCCTCTCCCCTTTCCCTCTTCTCATCTCTCCCCCCTCCCCCCTCCCCTTTCCGCCCGCATCTCCCACCCCCTCGCCTCCCACGCCATCCCGATGCATCCTCCCGTTGCAACCCGCCGCCTGCCTCTCTCCAGCAAAGCAACCTGCACGCACAGACAGCCCAAACACGCAGGGTAAAGCTTAATCTCGACAGACAGTAGTCGCCGACCGCTCCGGAGCCCCGAATCCCGATGCGAATCACGTCACGCCGAGAGTACACAAGACCTGCTACCTCTCAGCATGATTTCTTGTCTCTGCATGAAACCTCGCTTCTTTGCATGATTCTTCGCCTCAATGGGTAAATTTTCGTCTGTCTACATGACCCCTCGCTTTTCTGCACGCTTCTTCACCTCTCTGCATGATCTTCGTCCTTTTGCACGATCTTTTGTTTATCTGCATGATTCCTCGCCTCTCTGAATGATTCCTGCTTTTCTACAGATTTATCGTCTCTTTGCAGGATCCCTCGCTTCTTTGCACGGCCCGCAGCCCCCTGCAGTTCCTCGTCTTTTTGCATGACCCTGTCTCTTTGCATGATACCTCACTTCTCTGCATGATTCCTCGCCTCTTTGCCTGATCCCTAGCCTCTTTCCACGATTTCTCGCCTCCCTGCCTAATCCCTAGCTTCTTTACACGATTCCTCGCCTCTTCGTATGACCCCAGCCCCTGTGCATGAATCCTCGTTTCTCTGCACGATTCCTCGCCTCTTCGTATGACCCCAGCCCCTGTGCATGAATCTCCTTCCTCCTTCCTCCTTCCTCCTTCCTCCTTCCTCCTTCCTCCTTCCTCCTTCCTCCTTCCTCCTTCCTCCTTCCTCCTTCCTCCTTCCTCCTTCCTCCTTCCTCCTTCCTCCTTCCTCCTTCCTCCTTCCTCCTTCCTCCTTCCTCCTTCCTCCTTCCTCCTTCCTCCTTCCTCCTTCCTCCTTCCTCCTTCCTCCTTCCTCCTTCCTCCTTCCTCCTTCCTCCTTCCTCCTTCCTCCTTCCTCCTTCCTCCTTCCTCCTTCCTCCTTCCTCCTTCCTCCTTCCTCCTTCCTCCTTCCTCCTTCCTCCTTCCTCCTTCCTCCTTCCTCCTTCCTCCTTCCTCCTTCCTCCTTCCTCCTTCCTCCTTCCTCCTTCCTCCTTCCTCCTTCCTCCTTCCTCCTTCCTCCTTCCTCCTTCCTCCTTCCTCCTTCCTCCTTCCTCCTTCCTCCTTCCTCCTTCCTCCTTCCTCCTTCCTCCTTCCTCCTTCCTCCTTCCTCCTTCCTCCTTCCTCCTTCCTCCTTCCTCCTTCCTCCTTCCTCCTTCCTCCTTCCTCCTTCCTCCTTCCTCCTTCCTCCTTCCTCCTTCCTCCTTCCTCCTTCCTCCTTCCTCCTTCCTCCTTCCTCCTTCCTCCTTCCTCCTTCCTCCTTCCTCCTTCCTCCTTCCTCCTTCCTCCTTCCTCCTTCCTCCTTCCTCCTTCCTCCTTCCTCCTTCCTCCTTCCTCCTTCCTCCTTCCTCCTTCCTCCTTCCTCCTTCCTCCTTCCTCCTTCCTCCTTCCTCCTTCCTCCTTCCTCCTTCCTCCTTCCTCCTTCCTCCTTCCTCCTTCCTCCTTCCTCCTTCCTCCTTCCTCCTTCCTCCTTCCTCCTTCCTCCTTCCTCCTTCCTCCTTCCTCCTTCCTCCTTCCTCCTTCCTCCTTCCTCCTTCCTCCTTCCTCCTTCCTCCTTCCTCCTTCCTCCTTCCTCCTTCCTCCTTCCTCCTTCCTCCTTCCTCCTTCCTCCTTCCTCCTTCCTCCTTCCTCCTTCCTCCTTCCTCCTTCCTCCTTCCTCCTTCCTCCTTCCTCCTTCCTCCTTCCTCCTTCCTCCTTCCTCCTTCCTCCTTCCTCCTTCCTCCTTCCTCCTTCCTCCTTCCTCCTTCCTCCTTCCTCCTTCCTCCTTCCTCCTTCCTCCTTCCTCCTTCCTCCTTCCTCCTTCCTCCTTCCTCCTTCCTCCTTCCTCCTTCCTCCTTCCTCCTTCCTCCTTCCTCCTTCCTCCTTCCTCCTTCCTCCTTCCTCCTTCCTCCTTCCTCCTTCCTCCTTCCTCCTTCCTCCTTCCTCCTTCCTCCTTCCTCCTTCCTCCTTCCTCCTTCCTCCTTCCTCCTTCCTCCTTCCTCCTTCCTCCTTCCTCCTTCCTCCTTCCTCCTTCCTCCTTCCTCCTTCCTCCTTCCTCCTTCCTCCTTCCTCCTTCCTCCTTCCTCCTTCCTCCTTCCTCCTTCCTCCTTCCTCCTTCCTCCTTCCTCCTTCCTCCTTCCTCCTTCCTCCTTCCTCCTTCCTCCTTCCTCCTTCCTCCTTCCTCCTTCCTCCTTCCTCCTTCCTCCTTCCTCCTTCCTCCTTCCTCCTTCCTCCTTCCTCCTTCCTCCTTCCTCCTTCCTCCTTCCTCCTTCCTCCTTCCTCCTTCCTCCTTCCTCCTTCCTCCTTCCTCCTTCCTCCTTCCTCCTTCCTCCTTCCTCCTTCCTCCTTCCTCCTTCCTCCTTCCTCCTTCCTCCTTCCTCCTTCCTCCTTCCTCCTTCCTCCTTCCTCCTTCCTCCTTCCTCCTTCCTCCTTCCTCCTTCCTCCTTCCTCCTTCCTCCTTCCTCCTTCCTCCTTCCTCCTTCCTCCTTCCTCCTTCCTCCTTCCTCCTTCCTCCTTCCTCCTTCCTCCTTCCTCCTTCCTCCTTCCTCCTTCCTCCTTCCTCCTTCCTCCTTCCTCCTTCCTCCTTCCTCCTTCCTCCTTCCTCCTTCCTCCTTCCTCCTTCCTCCTTCCTCCTTCCTCCTTCCTCCTTCCTCCTTCCTCCTTCCTCCTTCCTCCTTCCTCCTTCCTCCTTCCTCCTTCCTCCTTCCTCTTCCTCCTTCCTCCTTCCTCCTTCCTCCTTCCTCCTTCCTCCTTCCTCCTTCCCTTTCCTCCTTCCCTCCCCCCCCCTCCTTCCGCCCGAGGACTCTCTGTTACATGCAACGCCAGTGTTATTTCAACTTTTTCAAGGCGGTGACATCAACGGTATTGCTGTATAAAGTTACCCCCAGACAGAAAAGGTTGCAGAGCCCCTGCAAGCTAGAGCAACCGGCCCTTCCATCAGTCAAAACATTTTTTCATCCCAGCCTGACACATGGAAAAATACGGTTAATATAAGAAAACATTTTTCTCTTCTCTTTTTCATTTCCTTTTGCTTATTTAGCATTTCCAAACTGTCTTCATTGGACATGTTCTTATTTCTTAGCGCATTAACATCAATACTAGGAATAACTGCATTCAGTATGTCACAAAACTAAGAATTCATCGCAATAATTTCCTAAAATCTATATGCTTCTGCGAATGCGAGTCTGAAAATACTACACGAATCTTTCCTGTTTAATCAACAGCAGAATACCCTGTCCTTAAACAAACAAAAAATAAATTACATAAAAAATTAACAAATAAATAAATATATAGACAGATAGATAGACAGACAGTCAGACAGACAGATAGATATACAGACAGACTGACGGATAGATAGATAGACAGACAGACAGACAGACAGACAGACAGACAGACAGACAGACAGACAGATAGACAGATAGACAGGTAGATAAATAGATAGATAGATAAATAAATAAATAAATAAAATAAACAAACAAACAAATAAACAATCGATCAATCTCAAATAGCACCCCAATGAAAATGGATTACGCAATACCACACGATCCATATCTCTTAAACACCCAATCACAAATCATCGATCATAATGACAGACTGCTAGACTGCCTGACTGCCTGACTGTCTACCTGCCTGACTGACGGACTGATTGGCTGATTGCATGATTATGGATGTATTTCAACACATATCATTGAGGATGGTAATCTTTTAGAGCCTGGCCAAGTATTTACATATTACATCTAATTATCCTAACCGCCGTGAAAAATACTTTTATATCAATATAAATATTCAATGTACATTCTTATGCAAAAGTCGCAAGACGAGCTGGTGAAAAAAAAAAAAAAAATCAAACAAAAATGGAGAAAAAATAACATGTAAGTTAACACTATGAATATGATATTTCTATAAATAAGTCACAAGAAATCGGTACATCGGAAGCTTATGACGTAAGGCGTTCTCATAAGCCACGATGGAAAATATACCTTACAAAATCTTAAATATTTTTCATATAATCACAGTTACTGAGAAGATTAATAATCATGTGAAACCATCTGTGGACAGGATTTTACAATTTTATATGACTTGGTATATAACTATCACTGCATTTTTAAAGCTACAAAAATAACATTACCCTTTCCACACTTATAATCATAATTACTGCATAATTACGTGACATTACCATCAGCATCACCATTATCATCATCACACTGGCTTGCACTATCCCATCCATCTTCCCACATTTCGCCGCAAAACAAAACGATCGTAAAACCTTATCGTATTCCCTAGTTCCCCACTAATTACACGAATAAACCACTCCCTTCCAACCACGGAGAAGCAGAACTGACACTCACTAACAAGCCCTTAGTAGGAAACCCTAAACATCATAACCCGCTGACATCACGGCGCTCATGACATCCGATGTGCATGTCGTGTGCACATGCATGCTCTCTGAAGTTTCAGATTCCAGTAATAGCACACTGCCCGAGCACGCACAGCAGGCATATTTTTGTATTTATATCTCACGACACTAACCTTAGTTACAGTTTGTGCCTCGACATGCTTTTGTTCATATCCATGTTCATATACGATAAACAGAATATCGCTAATGTCCACGCACATATGTCCAAGCGTCTATCCCTATCAACAGGGTTTATATCGCAGAATTCGCATTAAATATCCAAGGTGCTCAGACCAGGCCGTGCCAACAACCAGGTGTTGGCGTCGACCGAATCAACAAGGGCCAGAAACCTACATTTCCGGCCGAATTCTGAACCTTTAAGCCTAAATTAAGAGAAGAAATATCCATACAACCCCAACGCAATAAGCATAAGAACACCTACTTGGAAATACAGTCTTCAAACACATTAAACAAAGCTCTTCATACAAATGACATCAGGAGGAGAATGAAAGAAAACCTAAACCACACTATTTGCAAGAACACGTCACGCCAACCACGCCGCTGAAATGAACTCCCCGGGCCCCTGATACTCGTGGACAAGGGAAATGATGATGGAAGTGACACACGATACCGATAATGGAATATAATAATGAAAACTGTCATAACAAAAAAATTGAATAAAATAATAAGAGAATACACAAAATAATAACAATATTTCAATGTCAATAGTAATAATAATAATACAAATAATTAGTATTAATACTAATACTACTACTAATAATAACTAGAGCAGCAGAAGTAACAACTGTGACAACAATAACAATAACAATGACAATAATAATTATAATAATAATAATAATAATAATAATAATAATAATAATAATAATAATAATAATAATATTAATAATAATAACAATAATAATAACAATAATAATAATAATAATAATAATAATAATAATAACAATAATAATAACAATAATAACAATAATAATAATAATAATA
>NC_061856.1:13807585-13810085 GCF_019202785.1 Penaeus chinensis | reverse complement strand
GTGAGACGGAGAACGGGAGGAAGGTTAGAGACGAAAGGCAAGAGAGGAAGAGAGAAGACGAGGGAAAAAAGGAAGAATAAGTGAGGCGGAAAGAGGCAAGATAAGGAGAACGAATAAAACAGGAGATCGAGAGAGAAATAACTTAAAAAGATGATCAGTAAAATAAACAAAATATGAGAGTGGAAGGAAATGGGACGTAAAGGCAGATAAGCAGGGAATAGAATGTGAGAACGATGAAAGGAGAGAAGAAAAACATACGATATGTACATACTGAGAATGAGTCAGGCATGTTCAGTAAATGTTAAAGAACATCGATTTGCAAAAGCTTGAAAGAGAGAAGCACGACACTCACCCCCCCTCCCCCGTGACAGGGAACGAGAGGGAGGGAGGGAGGGAGGGAGGGAGGGAGGGAGGGAGGGAGGGAGGGAGGGAGGGAGGGAGGGAGGGAGGGAGGGAGGGAGGGAGAGGGGGAGAGAGAGGGAGGGAGAGGGGGAGAGAGGGAGAGAGGGAGGGAAGGAGAGAGGGAGAGAGAATGAAAAGAGAGATGCAAAGAACGATAACACAAAGGGGACGGAAAAATAACGGCAAAACGGACAAACAAAAGAGAGCGGACATGCGCAAGCCCCGGAAAACCAATTAGTGAAACAACAGTGACTCTAAATATAGTGTAAAGTACGCAGCCGTGATTAAGCTGTTATGGTAAACATGAGATAATGGCCAATCAAAGCCTAACTTTGAACATGTGCAGATCGTAAACCTTTCGTGTTGGTGAACATGTGGATAATGCGCTAAATTTCACGCCCGGACCCCCGACAGCGGGACAGTCACAAACACGCCCGGAATGCTGAGAGAGATATGTTATTGCTGCGGACTTCACTGATTTCCCTTGTCGTCTACCTTCCCTTTATCGTTTCTTTCTTTCTCTCTTTCTTCCTCTCTTCATGTGTCTTTTTATAATCACCTGTCTTTCCTTCATTATTTCCCCTCCTTCCTTATCATTGTATTCCTTTCTTTCATCCTTTTTTACCTTTTCTATTTTAGCTTTCAGTCTCTCTCTCTTTTTCCATTTCTCCTTTTTCTCTAACAATAACAATCAGTGAAGCCTGTTTACTATGCATCTCCACTACCATGCAGTTTTAATCTGTTTATTTTTCATCTAATTTTTCTATGTCATATACATTCTAACTATGATGACATTTAACAATTCCATCTCCCTGCATGTTTTGCAGGTTGACTTTGCCATACAGATATCCCCGTAAATTCATTAATCCTCAGAGAGCTCAGGTATTTACTTCACTAAAAAATCTCTCACGATTAACAATTATTCATTGTACATTAAACATTACCGCACTTCAGGCAGATATAACGTGTTTTTTTTTTGTTGTTGTTTTTTAATGTTATATGACATTGGTGTGACCAGGCAGCGAAGGGGGTAAAGCGAAAAAAAATGATTGATTAACAGAGCGTGGAATTCGAAATGGTGTGATACCATAAACTACATGGTTAAATGTAAGTATATAAATAAGTATATAAATATATCACAGCGATGAATGATCTTCATTATAACTGCACACTTAACTGAACAAGGCAATGCCAAAGTCTCCCTTACAAGTAGTACAGCCAACGGCACTTAAAGTTAGTTCTCCACAATAACACACACAATCTTCAGTATTTCAAAACATATCCACTGAATAACTGAGTATTTTTTTTAGTGCCACTTTCATTCAAAGATAATTATCAAAAGGCTTTAGAAATAACTGAAAATGGGAACTTACCTAAGCCCCTCCATGGTGCCAAAGTCTTGGTAACAATCCACGGTGAAAATAACTCCTTATCTATTATGTAAATTAAATCACTGTTCATTTGACATCAAACTGTGTACACCTGTAAGCACATCACTGTGTCAGAGTACTTACGTCCATTTCTATTTTCTTTTTATTCCATTTTCCTTTCCATTTTTCTGTATATGGCGTGAAACTTTCTATAAAAACAAAACGAAAACATGTAAGTAAACACACTTTTCACTATTTACACATTTTCCGCAAATTTTCTTTTCGATCGCAGTTCAAACACTCCAATTAAAACATAGTCTTGTTTTACTATTGCACACCATAACACTCAAACGCCACCGGATCCAAAACAATAACAATAATAAAAATAATTCAACACAGAACTAGACGAAAGAAGAGAGAAAAACGAGGAAAATAAGCACGAAAAAAGACCAAACCTCCTACTCCAACAGCGTCATTTTCGGCTAGAAAATAAATCCGTAAACCTAATCCTTAATGAATTCCAAAATTTATAAACTCGGAAAGTGGATAGCACTTACGCATTACCTTCGCTCGCCCTTAATCCAAATTTGCATAATGGAAGGGCAGGCCATCAGCACGGCGGATTACATAGTACATACAGAAAGTAAACGGGTGATTGTGTAAATTCCAGGTAAAGAGCGAACACGCACACGGACACACGCAAGCACATACACAGGCAAACACACAAG
>NC_061856.1:13795085-13805085 GCF_019202785.1 Penaeus chinensis | reverse complement strand
CACACACACACACACACACACACACACACACACACACACACACACATATATATATATAAATATATATATATATATATATATATATATATATATATATATATATATATATTTGTACCTGAATAACGATGCCATTCCATCTTCTGTGAAATGAAATACAGATTTTCCATAGCTCCCTCCAGATCCAGAAAACCATTAATATCAAAGGCTTTTCTTCTCTACTAGACAAAAGAAAATAAAAACAAATCAACCCTTTCCTCTTCGTCTTCGTCACTCTTCTTCATTCTGCCATTCTCTTTCTATTTTACCATCTTTTTTCATCTTCCTCTCTATCTCTTCCTATTCTCCTCCCCGTTCCCATTATTTCCCTCTCACTCCCACTCCATTCCCACTCCTCCCTTTCCTTCGTCCTTCCACGAGGGACACGAATGGACGGAGAAATGGGTGTACAAAGGAACGGAGAAATGGGGGCATGAAGCAAAGGGGAAGACGAAGGAACGGAGAAACGGGAACACGAAAGATCGAAGAAACGGGGACACGAAGGAACGGATAAACACTAAGGACACGACCTTAGCGACGGAGGTGAGACGCGGGCAGATCGCCAACGGAGACGCCTTCGCCCCCCCCCCCCCCCCTCGGCCGTCGCGGTCAATCCTCCCTCTCCCGCCCGCAATCACGTGACATGTTTCGCCGTTCCCGCTGTCGCAGCAGTTGGCACTCGGTCGAGGATGGCCATCACCTGACATCATTATGTGAGAGTTGCTCGTTGTAAGATTAGTTAACGTTTCAGAGTTTATGAAAGTTTGAATTTCGCTCATTTGTCATTATTACGCGAACGCAGAAAATGTCACGCTTCGGTTAAAATAAACAACCAACCATTCAATACACGCAGGTTCGTGAATAATACACAGCAATCCCGAGTGCACGAGCTTTCAAACAGAACAACCAAGCGAGCCATTTAATAATAGGCCTTATAAATATACAGCGATTGAAACAGCAACTGTACCAAACATGTCCATTAATCGGAAACGTCATAGAATTCAAATTAAATCTTTAAATTCCCAGAACTCAACAATTTGATACAACAAAAGACATTTATATCGAGAGGTGCTGCAGGGAGAAGGGAGAGCTGAAGAGATGAGAGAGAGGGGAATGAGAAACAGAGAGTTGGAGAGAAAGATAGAGAGGGGATAGGAACAGAGACAAGGAATGGGATATGAACAGGAATAGGGGAAAAGAGGGAATAAAGGAGAGGGGTAAAGGAGTAAGTGAAAGACATAGAGAGAGGGGGGGTTTAGGAGAGGGTTGAGGGGGACTGGTTGAGGAAAGAGGAGTTGAGAGAGAGAGAGAGAGAGGAGAGATGGGGTTGAGAGGAGAAGAGCAATGAGAGAGAGCGAAAGAGAGAGCAAGACTCTGAGGAGAAAGAGAGAAGAAAGAGGGAAGAGAGAGAAGATAGAGGGGAAAGAGAGAGAATGAAGAGATGTTTGAAGGGGAGGAGAGGAGAAGTGAGAAAGAGAGAGAGAGAAAGAGGGTACGACCGAGATGAGAGAGAGGGGAAAAGAGAGAGATAGAGAGAGAGAGAGGTAGGAGACGAGAGAGAGATAGAGAAAGAGGAGAGAGAAAGAGAGAGAGAGAGGGGAGAGAAAGAGGGGGAGAAAGAGAGGGAAAGAGAGAGAAGAAAGAGGAAGGAACGAGGAGAGAGGAGAGAGAGAGAGAAGAGAGATGAGAGAGGGAGGAAGGAGAGAGGAGAAGAGGAGAGAGAGAGAGAGAGCGAGAGAGAGAGAAGAAAGAGAGCAGAAAGAGAGAGAAAGAGAGAGGAGAGAGAGAGAGAGAGAGATAGAGAGAGAGAGAGAGACGAGAGAGAGGATAGAGAGAGGAGAGAGAGAGCGAGAGAGAGAGAGGAGAAAGAGACGAGAGAGAAAGAGAGAGGAGAGGGGGAAGAAAGCGAGAGAGTGCGAGAGAGAGAGAGGAGAGAGGAGATGAGAGAAGAGGAGAGAGAGAGAGAGAGTGACGAGAGAGAGAGAGAGAGGAGAAAGAGAGAGAGAGAAAGAAGAGAGAGAAGAGAGAGAGAGAGAGATAGAGAGAAGAGAGAGAGAGAGAGGAGAGAGAGATAGAGAGAGGAGAGAGAGAGAGAGAGAGAGAGAGAGAGAGAGAGAGAAGAGAGGAGATGAGACGAGAGAGAGAGAGACCCGAGAGAGATGAAGAGGTGAGAGAAGGAGATGATGACGATGGAGGAGAGATGGAGAGAGAGAAAGAGTGAGAGAGGAAAGAGAGAGAGAAAGCGAGACAGAGAGACGTGGGAGAGAGAGAGACGATGAGAGAGAGCTGAGGAACGAGCCGACGAGAGAGAGTGAGCGAGATGTAGAGAGTGTGAGAGAGAGTCCCGCTGAGCAATCAGCACACGCTATTTGGCTCAGGCCCGTTGGCGTCACGCTGCTGGGCCGTGGCCCGGCAGGGACGCGTGACTGGCGGCGTCTATGGCGCGCGCGCGACGCGCGCGCGAGCGCTCGATCGCGCGAAGAGCGCGCGCGCGCGCGGCGAGCGAGCGCGAGCGAGCGCGCGAGCGAGCGCGCGCGCGCGTCCGAGAACGCGAACGAACACGGAGACGCGACAGAGAACGAGAAGAGAGGAACGCGACCGAGCCAGCGAAAGAGAAGACGAAAAGAGGAGCGGCCAGAGCGCGACCGAAGAGCGCACGTCCGAGAGAGACGCAGAGAGCCAGCGCGAGAAGAGCGCGCCGGCGAGCGACGGAGAGCGAAGGGGATAAACGAGCGGAGGACGCGAGGAAGGAGCGAGAAGGAGAGGAAGCGGAGAGAGAGGAGGAGCGGCGAGAGGCAGGAGCGCGCAGAAGCGCGCCGGACGCGAGGCCGCAGAGCAGAAGGACGCGCGCGCTAGAGAGGAGGACATAAACGCGAGAGGAGCAGAGAAGGAGCGCGCAGCAGCGAGAGGGCGGAGAGAGGGCGAGAGAAAGAGAGGGGGGAAGAGCGCGAACGCAGGGCGCGAGAGGAGCGACGCGGGACGAGCGACGGAGCAGAGAATGTCGACGCGCGGGAGGCGAAGGAGAGCGAAAGTGCGAGAGAAAGGAAGAGCACGCTGACGAGCACGGCGAGAGAAACGAGAGAAGAAAGCGAGCGCCGGGCGAGAGCAGGAGAGAGAAGGAGAGAGCAGGAGAGAGAGGACGCGCAGAGGGGAGAGCGAGGGAGAGCAGGAAGGAGCGAGAAAGGAGCGGAAGTCGAGAGAAAGCGAGAGCTGGGGCAGCAGGCGCGCGCCCGGGAGAGACAGTGAGTAGCGCGAGGAGAGCGAAGGAGAGAAGACGAGTAGGAGCAGGAGACCGGCCGCGCGAAGAGTGAAGGAGAGAGCGCAGGCGCGCGCAGGAGAGAGACAGCTCGAGAAAGAGGAGAAGGCTCGTCGGGCGAGCGGAAGAGAGAAGAGAGAATGAGAGCGAAGGGGAGCGCGACGGAGAGAGCAGAGCGGCAGGAGAGAGCAGGGAGAGAAGGCGAGCGAGGGCGCGACGAAGGAGAGAGAAAGAGAGAGAAGGAAGAAGAGAGCAGGAGAGAGAAGGAGAGAGACGGAGAGCGACAAGCGAGCGACGGGAGCGCGACGGGAGGCGACAGGGAGGAGAGAGGCGCGAGACCGCGAGAGAGGAGCGAGACAGAGAGAGGCGAGAGACAGGGGCGAGCCGGAGAGAGAAGGAGAGCAGAGCGGAGAGCGACGGCGCGCGAAGCGCGAAGGAGCGCGAAAGCGAGAGAAAGGAGCAGCAGAAAGAAGACAACCGCGAAAGCGAGAGCAGGATAGCGCCGGAGAGAGAAGGCGAGAGACGGCTGAGAGCCGCGGCAGGCGCAGCGGGGAGCGAGAGGAGCGAGGACGAGCGAGAGCAGAGCTCAGGAGAGAGCCGGCGAGAGACAAGGAGGAGCGCAAGAGCGTACGGGAGAGCCGCGCGCCGGAGAGCGCAGGCGTCGCGCCGTAGCGCGACGTCCAGGAGAAGAGACCGTCGCGAGCACGTCGCGAGCCTGCTCTCTCCCTCTCGTCCTTCTCTCTCCTTCTCTCTCCTTCTCTCTCCTTATCTCTCCTTCCCTCGCCGTCGCTTGCCATACTCATCATCACCACTTCACAGTCTAGAATCACTCCCTTGACCTGACATTCATCGGCTCCAAGACAGACAGGAAAGGTCAAGGAGATCCCTCTCTCGTTGTCAGGAAATTCACGTTCAGGGTTCGGATGATCGCCGCCGGTCTCCGTGCAACATGGAGGATATTCATACTCGTACTGGCACTCATACTAATACTCTGAGGACGTAGGGATGTAGGCGGGGGGGGTTCCATTAAGACCATGGCGATTGCTATCTGTATCATTTAACATGTATCGTTAAACACACTTAATGCTAAATATACATGTACCCTAAACATGCATCGACAAACACGGATCATGATAAGGGTAAGCTACATGCATCATTAATCATATATCTTTACAGAGTAGGACATCCGTATCATCAACCGCCATGTAAACAAAAGAGGCGACTGACTGTCTCTTAGGCCGAGCACTCTCACCCACTCGTTCCTTCCCAGAATACAGAACCGACGCAGAAACTACTTCAACCTGTCCAATAAACCCAAAAATGAGAGCCTTATCGTAATTGCATTCGGTTCTCCATCGAAGTTTCGCAGACTTCGGGCCACCGCTACAACGAAGTAATAATCGAACTTGTTTAAATTCCCCGCAAGATGAAGGCAAGGCTGCAGGCGAGATGTGCGAGTCCTTTAACATTCAACCATTTCATAACTCGAAAGGCCGCCGCCTCCTCGCCACCCGGTTAAGGCAGACGCACGGACTGACCTTTCCGTCGGCGAGGAAGCAACGCCCACACCGGGCCATCAATTTCCCTTGCGAATAAATGCCCTCCGTTTGAAAGCGAAAAACGAGCCCCCCAACAGTCGCATAATCCTCCCACAAAACCAACCAAAACTCCAGTCGTCATCACCGATCATTAGCGTAGGAAAAGTAGGGACTACGAGCGCATCGCTTCGACGCTGTGGCGGCCTTTGTGCCCGCGAGGGGACGGGGCCACGGAGGATAAAGCACCTTACATGGGGACTGAGCAAGGAATGCCTTGTATAGGAAGGGGGAGGGGTAGGTTGGCGGGGGGAGGTTGGGAGAGGAGGGGGTAGGTTGGCGGGGGGGAGGTTGGGGGAGGTTGGCGGGGGAGGGAGAGGAAGGGCAGAGGGGCAAGCAGGACGGGTAGGGAGGAAAAGGAGGAGGGATGGAGCAATGGGGAGGGGCAGGAAGAGGGAGGGGAAGAGAGGATGGGTTGGGGAAGGGCAGGGAGGAGGGTGGGGCAATGAGGAGTAAAGGAAGGGAGCGATAGGTAGGATGATGGGGAAAGGGAGAGCACGGGGGAGGGGCAGGGGCAGGCAAGATGGGGAGGGGGAAAAAAGGGAGGAGGGGTGGGGCAATGGGGAGAGGTAGAGGAAGGGAGGAGGGTCAGAATGGGTAGGGGGGAGATGAAGGAAGAAGGAGCATGAAGGGAGTAGGGGAAGACGGATAGGAATAAGGTTAAGGACAAAGAGAAAGAAAGGTAGAGAGAATGGGAAAGGGAGGAAAGAATAAAGGGCAAAGCATAGGAGGAGAAGGACAATTACTCGGGCCTAAGAAGGTATTCAGGATCTTGCGACAGAGCTATAACGAGAACGAGGATCTCCGACACAGAATTAAAGCGAGCCGCACGGGGGAATCTCGGCGAAATGGAGATAAGTGAATGGCAGAAAAAAAAAGCTGAAGAATATGTCCCATAAGAAAGAAAGAAGAAAGGAGACATATATGATAAAAGCATCAATTACAGTAAGGTTGTTGATGATGATGATGATGATGACGATGATGATGATGATGATGATGATGATGATGATGATGATGATGATGATGATGATGATGATGATGATGATGATGATGATGATGATGATGATGATGATGATGATGATGACGATGACGATGACGATGACGATGACGATGACGATGACGATGACGATGACGATGACGATGACGATGACGATGACAATGACAATGACAATACCAACAACAACAACAGCAATACCAAAATAATAATAAGAATGATAATAATAAAATCTGAAGCTGACAATCTAATATTAGCGATTAAATGGGAAAATCAAATAGACAAAATACTAGGAAACTACTTAACGAAAGGCTGAAGGGAACAGAGAGTGGTGAGGGAAGGGAAAGAGAGAGAAAAGAGGAAACAGGAAAAAAAGGAGGAGAGAGAGAGAGATAAGGAGATAAAGAGAAGAAGAAAGGAGGGAAAAGGAGAAAGAGAGGGACAGAAGCATCACACAAGAGACAGCAGAGCGAAGGAGAGAATTAACCCGAAGACAGTCGAAGACGAAGGGGAAAGGGAGGAGAGATAAGCGTCGCGGTATAGGAACGCGAGGGGAAACGAGAACGAGGGGAAGGAACAGGGGGGAAATGTAATAAAAGCGAAGGGAGGGAAGTGCACTGCGAGAGAGGAAGGAAGGGAGGGAGGGATATGAGATGGAAATGATTGCGCCATCGAGAGAATCCGAACAGCGAGAGGGGTAAACTCAATAAGGAGGTTCGGATCCCAAAATACTTCCAGACAACAGTTTCTAGAAGAAAGAAAAGAAGAGTTTGAAAATAGCAAATTGTATTCAAAGATAAAATTATGTAAAAAATAAAATGAACAAGAGACAAGTTTAACGGACACAGAAAAATCAACCCCCCAATAAGCGTAATAACTTAAGAACGCACATTAACCAAGTCACTTTGATGATTAAAAAAAAAACGAAAGAAACAAATAGAGATAGAACAGAACAGGAGGGGAGCGCGCGCACACACATACACGCACATACACGCAAACACACGCGCGCGCGCAAACACACACACACACACACACACACACACACACACACACACACACACACACACACACACACACACACACACACACACACACACAAACACACATCAATAATTGAAAGCGAAAAAAAAGGAAAAAAAACAAGAGGCATTCCAGACGCCACTAAATAGAAGGGGAGGCGACGGGATGCGACGGTAAGCATAATAATGAGCTCTGCAAGATAGCCGGCGAGGGGAAGTGATGAAGGAGCAGAGGGGAGAATCACGAGAAGGGGAACGCCAATTCACCATCCTTTGCGCACAACGCCGTCGTGACTCATTTAACGCTTTAATTCGATGGCCAAAATGCATTAACAGGAGAAAAAAAAAGATGAAAAAACACGACTTTCGTACGCATTGATTTTTTTTTAAATATCATAACCCGCAAATAATACAACAAATGAATCACTTAGTACATCAACACACAAACAATTCAACCAATAAAACAAACACAAAAAAAAACACGCACGCATTACCGACTCAGCAAGCACGGTCCCGCGACTCCTACCGCAAGCACGCCTTGTTCCGAGCGCGGGCGGGTACTCGATAAACAACACCCGGGAACAGACAGGCCTTCCCTCAACCCGCGATCGATATCCGCAGTGGATGACATACACATGCATTACATACACACAAACACACACACACACACACACACACACACACACACACACACACACACACACACACACACACACACACACACACACACACACATCACACACACACACACACACATTTACACACTCAGCACGTGCCCTGTTCCCGTACGCTCCCCT
Organism: Penaeus chinensis; assembly: GCF_019202785.1. Taxonomy (NCBI): domain Eukaryota; kingdom Metazoa; phylum Arthropoda; class Malacostraca; order Decapoda; family Penaeidae; genus Penaeus; species Penaeus chinensis. The sequence continues at coordinate 13,797,388 of NC_061856.1, read as the reverse complement.
CCCTCCGCGACACGTGCCATCGGCCTCTGCTCCCGGGAACTCGTCGAAACACATTACCGACGACCGAGGAATGAGCTTCCCTGCGTCGGCATGCGGGAGCCCGAGGGGATACGCGCGCACTTAGGTTCCTCCACCTCCTGCGCCTCCTAAGCCCCTAAGGGACAATGTCAAACGTAAATCTCAATCTAAAGGCGACATGTCTTCTAACAAATCTCAAATAATGAAGAATCTAAAAATGAGATATGAGCTAAGAACATCTAAGAAAAAAAACAAACATGAAAAAACCTAAGAAACGAGAATTAACGAGAACTTAAGAACAGAATAGAACTACGAACTAAGAAGACCTAAGAACCAGGAACATTCAAGAGCCTAAAAGACCTAAGACCCAATGACTAAAACCTCAAAAAAAAAAAAAAAAACGATAAAAGAAAAATAAGAACTAAGACGAACTAAGATCTAAGAACGAAGAAGAAATAAGGGCGCAAAAGAACCAAGAACTAAGGAGACCTAAGACCTCCTTCCGCCTGAGAAGCACCAATCGGCGAACTTAAATGCCAAGGGACACTCTTCATTCCGAAAATTAAATCCCTGGAAACCCGCATGATGCACAAATACCAGAGGTTAATTCCATGAATCTTTAACAACGCGAAACAATAACATCCTCGCTTTATGAACACCCGACACGAAATGCAACATTAAATTCAGGTCCTGAAAAAAAGCTTCCAATGTCAACTGGTATCAGGAACGACCCCAATAAATGAAAACCAGGACTGCTGCATCTTTATTCATGAGTTATCAACGAATAATGAATACTGCAGACGTGACAGGTCATAAAATGTACACCAATGCGAGCTCTCTAACTCATTTCGGTATGATACACTTCGTATTACATTTAAATAATAGTCATAGACCTTTAATTTCAAAAACGGTTTCTATAAACATAAACGACCTGTCAACTTTACGAAGAATAGTTTGTTAATTAATATATATGTGCAAATGACAATAATTTTACTAGTTTTTCTACAATAAAAATCATAAAAAGATAGACACTGATATCATAAACACATAATAGACATTTTTCCTTTAAATATCCCAAGACAACCAATGCCCACACAATGAATCAGGAAAAGATACAAACAAAACCTCACAACACAAGCAAGCATCAAGACACGACCTCAGAACACGGATTATCCGAGAATTTCCCATCGCTGGATAATAATTCCCTCGAAGTCGATATCGAATCAATTACTTGACTTCTTCCCTTATTATATGATAATGAAGCTGATCAGTCCGGGCGAGAAGGCTTATCCCATCCCTACAAAGGCCGGTTATATGAGAATAATCTCAGAATATGCATTATGTCAAGTACAGTGTACAGTTTGTGCTTAGTAACAGAACTAGCCAACTAAATAAATAAACAAACACACACACACACACGCACGCACAGGAATCCAATCCCAAAATCCCAAACCAAGGATAGGGTACTCCACCATCCCGCTGCCCCGTGCCACGAAAGCAAGTTACACAAGAAACCATACAACGCAGTACCAGCTCCCAACGCGATCGTGACGTCATCAAGCCCCCTCCCCCCCCCCCCCTTCCCCTCTCTCCTCCTCCTTCTTCTTCCCCTCGAAAGGATGCTTGAGATGCAAGAGGTGAGGGGAGGAGTTGGGGACAGAGAAGGGTGAGGAGGATTAAGGGTGCCTCAAAAGGGTGAAGACTACTGCTAGGGAGAAATCAGAAGAAGGGAAGATAGATGGAAAAAAAGGAGGTGGAGGAGAAGGTGGAGGAGAGGAGGAGGAGGAGAGGAGGAGGAGGAGAGGAGGAGGAGGAGGAGGAGGAGGAGGAGGAGGAGGAGGAGGAGGAGGAGGAGGAAGAGGAAGAGGAAGAGGAAGAGGAAGAGGAAGAGGAGGAGGAGGAGGAGGAGGAGGAGGAGGAGGAGGAGGAGGAGGAGGAGGAGGAGGAGGAAGAGGAGGAGGAGGAGGAGGAGGAAGAGGGGAAGAACAAGAAGTAGAACAAGAAAAAGAAGAGGAAGAAGCAAAGGAAGATGAAAAGGAAGAGGAAGAGGAAGAAGAAGAAGAAGAAGAAGAAGAAGAAGAAGAAGAAGAAAAAGAAGAAGAAGAAGAATTAGAAGAAGAAGGACCCGGAATACTGGGAGAGACACGGGGAAGCCTCATCCCGGTTATCCGGGTCTGTATTATAAGTCTTCCGGCGCCATTGTCCTCTGAACAATCAATTCTTAAAAAAAAACAGTAACTAACAGTAATTCGCAACAGAACAATATGGAAATCATCACTGGCGAG
>NC_061856.1:13782585-13787585 GCF_019202785.1 Penaeus chinensis | reverse complement strand
CTCCAACACCACTCCAACACCACCCCAACACTACCCCAACACCACCTCATCCTTACCTCAACACTCCCTCATCACCACTTCAACACCTCAACACCACCTCATAACCGATTTGCATCATTGGAAGCTCTGCATCTCCCGTGCAACCAGTCTGCCGTTGCAAGTGCAAGTGAAAGCGAACCCCTTGGAGACATCCGCAACCTGACGCTCGACTCCCGCTCTGCGTATGGCTGGATCGCGGCGCACCCTTGAATAATGGACGGGAGGCAGGGCAGGTCGCTAAGGGAGATAGGGAGAGGGAGAGGGAGAGGGAGAGGGAGAGGGAGAGGGAGAGGGAGAGGGAAAGGGAGAGGGAGGAAGAGGGAGGGAGGGAAAAAGAGAGGGAGTGGAAGAGAAAGAGAAAGAGAAAGAGGGAGAAGGAGAGGGAGGGAGAGAGGAAGAGAGGGAGAGAAAGAGGAAGAGGAAGAGGAAGAGGAAGAGGAAGAGGAAGGAGGAGAAGGAGAGGGAGAAGGAGAGGGAGAGGGAGAGGGAGAGGGCGAGGGAGGGGGAGAGGGCGAGGGAGGGGGAGAGGGAGAAGCAGAGGGAAAGAAAGAGAGAGAGGGTGAATATAAGTATTAGGATAAGGATAAGCATCAGGATAAGCATAAGGATAAGGATAAGGATAAGGGTAAGGGTTAGAGCAAGAGTAAGAGTAAGGGTAAGAGTAAGAGTAAGAGTAAGAGTAAGAGTAAGAGTAAGAGTAAGAGTAAGAGTAAGAGTAAGAGTAAGAGTAAGAGTAAGAGTAAGAGTAAGAGTAAGAGTAAGAGTAAGAGTAAGGGTAAGGGTTAGTGTAAAGGTAAAGGTAAGGGTAAGGGTAAGGGTAAGGAGCCGTGGATTGGGCGTTACTCTTTGAGGCCGCCGACGGATGGCTCATTGTCCGAAAGGCGCAAGCAAGCACAGCGGCCAGCCTGCATGCACATGTCTCGGCGCTCCGTGTCACGCCACCGTATGGCCTCGGGTCGGGGAAGCCATGGCAAGCCTGGGACGAGAGAAAAGGGAAGAGAGAAGAGATAAAAGAGAAAAAAGAAAAGAGAAAAAAAAAGTAAGGCAAAAAAGAGAAAAGAGAAGACAGAAGACAGAAAACAAATAATAGAAGACAGAAGACAGAAGACAGAAGAGAAAAGAGAAAATAAAAAAAAGAGAAGAGAGAAGAGAGAAGAGGGAAGAGAAAAGTGAGAAGAGAACAGGAGGAAAGGGAAGGGAAGGGAAAGGAAGGGAAGGGAAGGGAAGGGAAGGGAAGGGAAGGGAAGGGAAGGGAAGGGAAGGGAAGGGAAGGGAAGGGAAGGGAAGGGAAGGGAAGGGAAGGGAAGGGAAGGGAAGAGAAGGGAAGAGAAGGGAAGAGAAGAGAAGAGAAGAAAAGAGAAGAGAATAGAAGAGACGAGAAGAGAAAGAACAAGAGAAAATAAAGAGAGAGAGAAAAAAAGAAAGAGAAAGAGAAATAGCGCAATGTGTTCTAAAAGGAAGGTTCCCAGGCTTATCATGGCTTCCCCGACCGGTGGCGTGACACGGAGCGCCGAGGCATGTGCATGCAGGCTGGACACTGAAACATCCGTCGGTGGTCTCAAAGAGTAACGCCTAATCCTCGGCTTCTCTCTCTCTCTCTCTCTCTCTCTCTCTCTCTCTCTCTCTCTCTCTCTCTCTCTCTCTCTCTCTCTCTCTCTCTCTCTCTCTCTCTCTCTCTCTGCACGTATCTAAATTCACGACCAGGCACGTCCCTCTCCCTCCATTACCACACGACTCACAATGAACCCTTTATCTCGGCGTTAACGACCCTAATGCCTCGTTTATATTCTCCACCTTGACCTCTGACCTCATTTAAATTCTCCACCTTGACCTCTGACCTCCTTCACCGAAAAAATAAACTGGGTCTATGCTGATTACAAAATCTAATCAAGCGATGGTCATGATTACAAAAAAAAAAAAAAAGGGAAAAAAAAAAACCCTGTTTACAGATTTTCATTTCAGTTGCAAATACGTTATGCATCACCAACAGCTTTGTCCTCTTAACTCCTCTGTCTTCGATGTTGCAAAGATCATGTTGCAAGACGGAACAGGAAGCTCGTGATATGCAGAACGAGCCGGGGGGAAATAAGGGGTATCGATAAGGGAGGAAAAAGGAAATGGAAGAAATCTAAACGGTCGAAAATCATGTTCTTTTTAGTCAACACAGGAAGGAATATACAGTGGGTTAGATTGATGATGATGATGATGATGATGATGATGATGATGATGATGATGATGATGATGATGATGATGATGATGATGATGATGATGATGATGATGATGATGATAATGAGAATGATAATAATGATGATGATGATGATGATGATGATGATGATGATGATGATGATGATGATGATGATGATGATGATGATGATGATGATGATGATGATGATGATGATGATGATAATAATAATAATAACAATGATAATAATAACAACAATAAGAATAACAATAACAATAACAATAACATTAACAATAACAATAACAATAATAATAATAATAATAATAATAATAATAATAATAATAATAATAATAATAATAATAATAATAATGATTGATGATGATAAATACACAGATACACAACAACAATAATAACAAAGAAGCATATACAAACACAAGCTCACCCGCACCATCCACAAAAATAACAAAACAAAGACAAACACCTCACCCAAACAAAAAACAACAAGCATATATTTACAAACCCACCCCGTAGAGCCCTCTCCGCTACGCATTCTGTGCCGCAGAAGAGAGCAGAGGGAGGGAGGGGCGGGAGGGAAGGAAGACAGGGGCTGGAGGGGGAGGGGGGGAGGGGACTTAAATAGCGCACTTTAAGAAAGGAGACGGAGAAGAAGGCGAAACAGTTAGCCCCAGACAATGGCAGAGGCGGCCCCGGTTGACGGCCGCTCGCACGCGATCGCGATGCTTTTCCACGACCTCTTCACGGCCACCGAAATGAACACACACGCACATACACAGATACACCTAGATTACCACGCAGGCACACACACAAATGCATACATACATACACATAAATGCACACACGGGTGGACGGACACACACACACACACACACACACACACACACACACACACACACACACACACACACACACACACACACACACACACACACACACACGGCCTCTTTCCGTGCATGGCAGACGCAGCAGGTATTCCCAACGCCTCGACTCTCGGTTTTAATCTCTTGTCCTTCCACCTCGCTAATGGCTCCCCTTCCACGCGAAATAGGACTCCACCACGACCTCACCCCCCCCCCCCCCCTCCCCGCCGACTTAAAATGCCACTGTCATGCACACTGCCATGATCTCAACCCAGTTCAGAATAGGGGAATTGGAGGGGGTGGGTAAGGGGAGAGGGACACAGGGGGAGAGGGAGGAGGGTAAAGAGCTCGGGGAGGAGTAAGGAAGGACATAGAGCTTGGGGATGGGAGAAGGAGGGTATAGAGCTGGGAGGGAGATCACAGAGCTTAGGGAAATTGGGTTAAGGGCACAGAGCTTAGAGAAGGTGAGGCAGGGCAAAGAACTTGGAAAGGAGTGAAGGAAAACACCAAACGGAAGAAGAGAGGACAGAAGCGAAAGCTTAATGGGGGTTAGGAAAAGAACACAGAGCTTGGGCATAGAGCTTAGAGAGGAGAGAGGAGAGGTGGAGGAGGAGGAGGAGCGGGACACAGAGCTACGTGATCATACACTGGGGAAATAAGCTTAGTCCTCGACCCACCCGACTCCCTATGGGAGCGTGCGCCGTGTGGGATTGTCTGTGAGCGCAGCGGCTACATGTATATACATAAAGAATAGGGGTAGAAACAAGAGAACAAAATATGGGCTTCTTCTTTAAAAAATAAATAAATAAATAAATAAAAATCCGTGCCCATCAGTATTTCCTGGACAAAAAAATAATGTTTGCAAAATTAAGCATACCTCTGAAGAGCTTTACATTAGAAGGCATTAATTTCCAAAAGTTCCTCGATACCAAGTCACTTTTGTAACTTCAATCTGTTCTAAAGTTGAAATAAAATGATTTCTTAATCACTATGCTAAACCCATTCTTATTCGGCACCTTTCATAACAGGGAGCTTGGGACGGGAGGCCTGCTCACAAAAATCAAACCAAACGGCAGCTAGATCTAAACAAAGCGTCAATGAAAACGCACGCACGCGCACATACACACATAATCACGCACGCATACATACACACACGCGTACACACTAACTCACGCACGCACTCACTCACTCACTCACTCACTCACTCACTCACTCACTCACTCACTCACTCACTCACTCACTCACTCACGCACGCACGCACGCACGCACGCACGCACACACATACACACACATACACACACATACACATATACATATACATATACATATACATATACATATACATACACACACACACACACCTCCCTTCCCCCTTCCCTCCATTCCTGCCAAACTTTCTTTCTTATCTGCTTGCTTGCTTGCTTGCTTGCTTGCTTGCTTGCTTGCTTGCTTGCTTGCTTGCTTGCTTGCTTGCTTGCTTGCTTGCTTGCTTCCTCTCTCACTCCCTTCCTCCGTTTCATCCAGCTATCCCTTCATCCATCCATCCTTCCTTCCATCTATCGTGCCTCCCATTCGAAGCATCCCCAAGGAACACATTAAACCACACCATTTATTATATCTAATTAAACCAGCATGACCGGAATCACTTCCCCGAAACACCCTTCCCTCTCCCTCAACCACTCCCCCCTCCTAATAGTTTTTCCCTCCTCCCAACCTCCTTAGCCCCTCCCTCCCTTTCCACTTCCCCCCTCCCCCTCCCTCCCCTTCCACCTTCCCCTCCCCATCCTTCTCTCAACCCCTTCCCGCCCACCCACGCCCTTAGATCTCCGTCGAGCGCGTTAAAACCCCATCAGATAATCCCCCTGCCTCAGAGCTAACACCTCCGGGCGCGGCGGAGTAAT
>NC_061856.1:13750085-13752585 GCF_019202785.1 Penaeus chinensis | reverse complement strand
CGTCTGTAGTCCCGCGAGCAGCCGGCTAACGAGACAACAGGAATACAACAAATACAGATGTTTATCTTGGCTCCCAGTGTGGCCCGAAGCAAGATGTGGTCACCCGCACACCTGACCGCAAACTTCTTGACCGCTGGTGCGGAGCTGGCGCCGACAACAGGGACTGAAGCTGCAACGACCGCCCGAAGCGACCACCGCTGGGTGACTTCTTCCATTCAACAATCTTGCTGTCATGCATTCGGCAATGTGCTCGTCGATTTTATTACTATTATCATTGTTTTCCTTCTTCTTCGCCTTTTATTTTCCCTTCTCCTTCTCCTTCTTTCCTTTCTCCTTCTCTATCTCCCTTTCCTTCATCTCTCTCTCTCCTTTTTCTTTTCCTTTCCTTTTCTTCTCCCTCTCCTTCTTCGTCTCCTTCTTCCCCTTCTCTTTTATTTTCTTCTTCTTCTCATTCTCATTCGTATGCTTCCTCTCTTTCTCTTTCTCCTTTCCCTTTCCTTTTCCTTCTTCTTCTCCCTCTCCTCTTTCTTTTCCTTCCTTTTTTTTTTTTTCTCCTTTTCCTTCTTCCCCTCCTCCTTCTCCTTTTTTCTTACCCTTTCTTCTTCTCCTTCTCCTTCTTCTTCTCTTTTCCATTTTCTTTCTCCTCCTGTTACTGCCATCCACTCACTTCATCATCGTCATCATCTTTATCATCATCACATCATCATCACCATCGTCATCATCATCATCATCATCATCATCATCATCATCATCATCATCATCATCATCATCACCATCACCATCATCATCACCATCATCATCACCATCATCATCACCATCATCACCACCATCATCACCACCATCACCACCACCACCACCATCATCATCATTATAAACTTCATTTTATTACACAGTTAAGTCAGCCTATCTGCCTTCCGTGCGCCATTCGCCTTGCCATTCACTCGTGCTCCACTCGCCCCCAACCCCTTAGTGCGACCACCTTCCCTTGCACTGCATTACGTCGCTTTGTTTCTCCGGGCCATATATCCTGCTGCAATCTACTTCTTCCCTCGACCACTTAGCCTGAGGATAGCCTGAGTCCATGGCTATCGTCCACTTATCCGTCTTGTCAGTCAAACGATAAGCGGAGAGCACTTGTTAGTGAAGTCCCCAGTGACCACCTCCTTCGACGTTGCACAACGCAGGTACATGGTATTCAGAAGTGACCAAAAACGATAACCATAAGACAAAAACAACACATGAGACAATTCGTGAAGCCCCGTAATGTTAACCAACACGCACCACTTAGTACATTTACACATTTACAAGCTCGAACTCAGACTTAGACAGACTTAGACTTAGATTTAGACTTTGATTCTTTCTCCCCCTCTCTCTCTCTTTCCCCCTCTCCTCCTCTCCTCTTCACCCCCCTCTATCTCTCCCTCTCTCTCTCCCTCTCCCTCTCCCACCCTCTCTCCCTCTCCCCTCCACTCTCCCCCTCTCTCTTCCTCTCTCTCCCTCTCTCTTCCTATCTCCCCCTCTCTCTTCCTCTCTTCCCCTCTTTCTTCCACTCTCCCCCTCTCTCTTCCACTCTCCCCCTCTCTCTTCCACTCTCCCCCTCTCTCTTCCACTCTCCCCCTCTCTCTTCCTCTCTCCCCCTCTCTCTTCCTCTCTTTCCTCTCTCCCCCTTTCTCTTCCTCTCCTTCCTCTCCCCCCCTCTATTTTCCTCTCTCCCCCTCTCTCTTCCTCTCCTTCCTCTCTCCCCCTTTCTCTTCCTCTCCTTCCTCTCTCTCCCTTTCTCATCCTCTCCTTCATCTCCCCCCTCTCTTTTCCTCTCTCCCCCTCTCTCTTTCTTTCTCTTCCTCTCTCTTCCTCTCTCTCCCTCTCTCTTTCTCCCTTCCTCCCTCCCTCCCTCCCTCTTCCTCCCCCCCTCTCTCTCTCTTTCTCTCTCTCTCTCTCTCTCTCTCTCTCTCTCTCTCTCTCTCTCTCTCTCTCTCTCTCTCTCTCTCTCTCTCTCTCTCTCTCTCTCTCTCTCTCTCTCTCTCTCCCTCAAACTCACACACACACACACACACAACAATAATCCCACAAACCACGCCTAAACCGAGGAATGCCCCCTCTGCGCTGCTGACACTCCCACACACACCCATTACAGATGCCACGCGAATCCCCGAATCCCCGAAGCTCCCGCAAGATGGGGCGTAATCCCCCCTCGAGCCGCCCCCGCCTGGTCGGCCTCCCCAACAGAATTCCGCCTTGATCAATGGTGCGGCGAAGCGGTTCCTCGGAGGACCTCGACTCCTTAAGGAATGTCGGGCGTTGCGTCCCCACGCGCCGTCGTCGCCTTCGCCGTTGCTGCCTCCGCCTCCGCCTCTGCCTTCAACCCCATCTCCCCCTCCGCCTTCACCTTCGCCTTTACCACTACCTCCACTTCGCCTCCACTTCAACCTCCGCCTCCACCTCCGTCGCCGCTCCTCGCCCCTCCTCTCGCTCTTACATTCATCAGTTAGCGCTCTGACTC
>NC_061856.1:13745085-13747585 GCF_019202785.1 Penaeus chinensis | reverse complement strand
CACAGCGCGAGAGAGAGACGCCCTGGCCGCGGGTGTGCGTCCCGCCCTTGCCGTCCCCCTACGCCCGCTGCCCCTTCCATGGTCCCCTCCTTTTTTTGTGTGTGCCCCTCACCGATCCCTCCCCCAGTCTGGTGCCCCTTCTACAACCCCCTCCCCTAGACAGGTGACCTTTCCGCAATCCCTTTCCCATGCCTGGCCCCCTTCCACATCCCTTTCCCCTACCTTTCTGCCCCTTACATAACCTCTTCCTATTTTCTTGGTGCCTCTTCCACAACCCCCTCCCTACCTTACTACCCCGTCCACAACCCCTTCCTTACCTTGGTGCCCCTCCCGCGATCCTCCATACAGCCTCATGCTCCTTCCATGACTTCCTCTCGCTGCATAGTGCCACTTCCACCCCTCCCCTACCCCTGTCTGTTGACCCTCCCCCACCGCCGCCCCCTCTTCTTCCCCCCCTTCCTTCCTACCCTTCATCCTCCATTTCCTCTGCCTCCGCTGCCTGCCCGAGGCCCCACGCAAGCCTACCTGACCCTCAGTGGCATTCTTTCTTTCTGTTCAGTCTTTTCTTTTCTTTTTTATTTATTTTTTCTTCAATATTTTATACTTACATCTAGGTTTGCTTCCACTTCTACTCCTTATCTTTCTCCTCTTTTTTATTTGCCTTTTTCTTCCCCAATAATTTTTTTCTACTACCACTACTTCCCATTTTTCCATTTTTTCCTCCCTCTTCTTCAACTTTTACTCCTTTTCCTCTCGATTCCTCGTTTTAGTGTACCATTTTCATAACTCGTGCTCTTTTTAGGTAAATGCAAACTTGCCCTTCTCACTTTCACTTCTTCTGCTGCGCCTCCCACCGCATTTATTCCGTTTCTCTCCACACGCTCGCCACGGCGCTCTGGGTTCGTCGCGCTTATCGAAAGTCATACGGTAAAAGTTGCCATTTGCAATTCGTAAGCGGCAAGTCGTGGGCAATATGGCAATTCGCAAGTCAAAAGTGGAAATCTAGAGCCATGAATCGCCGGTCACAATGCGTAGTTTTCAAGTCACAAATCTCGACCCATAAGGCAAGTCGCAAGTTGCAAATCTCAACCCGCAATGCCGAGTTCGCAAGTCTCGAGTCGCAAGTCACAAGCCCCAAGCATCGAGGAGCCTTTCAAAAGTCGCAAGTCTCACAAATCACAAAGTACAAACAGCCATTCGCAAAAAAGGCGCAACTAGCAAATCGCAAGTCGCAAGCCCGAAGTCGCAAGTCGCATCCTCCCATCCCCCTTCGCTGTCCTACTTCCGTTCCCATCTCGCCATTTACCTTTAACGCGTTTCGCTGTTCCGAAGTTCGAAAGGTCAACTCTGGCCCTCCCAATATGCAAATTTGCCAATAAAATGCAGAGCTGAAGCGATATTCACAACGCTAGGATAGGTTCCGCTTTGTCAACTGCACTTATACGAGATGAAAATCAAAATACGGAATTCCAACCTGCAGACTGAATATAAAAACACATCACAGTATTTACAGAAAGCGCCGGATACTTATAAAATCAAGAAATATCAGGGGCAAAAAGTAAGGAAATATCAAGTCGCATGATAATCCCGATTATTCCCATCATCTCATATATTTCTTCCATTAATTTCCCTTGCGATTCAGGCACACGAGAAAGCAAAAAACAAAAACAAAGAAACCCGACATACGAAGCGCGACCCAGGCCATTTTCGAAGGCGAATATCCTTCAATGACACCACTACATTCCTCTACAAAGGCAGACACGTGATAACTTTCTTTACGATAGCGACCTTGATTAAGGGACAAATAGATTTACCAGTCAACTCATGCTCGTAAATAAGGAGAAAACAAAACAAATAAACAAAATAACACATGAATAGGAATATTGAAAAAGTATATACACAAAAGTAATGTCACATATTTTTTTTTTTTTTTTTTTTTGTGTGTGTGTGTGTGTGTGTGTGTGTGTGTGTGTGTGTGTGTGTGTGTGTGTGTGTGTGTGTGTGTGTGTGTGTGTGTGTGTGTGTGTGTACATATGTATCATGGGTGTAATAGCATCCGTGAAGGTGTAACAGTCAATGCACAAAGACAGATCAGCAACGCCGAGGTAAATTCGAATTCTGAAGGGTTTCGCCAGACACTGGAATGATAGCAGAACTGAAGAGAGGACTGAGAAGGGGGGTGTCAAGGAAGGGAGGGGGGGGGAGGTGAAGAGGAGTGGGGAAGGGGAGGGCTGTCAGTGTGAAGTTTCACTCGCAAATAACTCCGCCAAGAGGAAGTCCGTGACAAAAAGAAAAATACTGATAGAATGTCCGCAATGAGCTGGTACCAGGCAGCGCTTTCACGCACACGCACGTACGCACGTACGATGCAAAAGTAAATAATCCATTCACTCGCACTGGCATTTCACTACCTTTTTTTTTTTTTTTTTTCGATTTCTCTTTCTTATCCACTTTCCTCATCTTTCTTCTTCTCTTCTATTATCTTCTCTTTTTCTCTCTT
>NC_061856.1:13737585-13740085 GCF_019202785.1 Penaeus chinensis | reverse complement strand
CTTCCTCTCGTCACTTCCACTCTATCAACACGGCCCCTTCGCGCTCCTTTCGCCGCCGCTCGGAAGTCCCTCGCTCCTTCCTCCCGCCGGCGAGCGAGCCTACGGTAGGCTTCGCCGGGAGTCCTCGTCGCCGCCAGCGCCACACAGCAAGCATGTTCCTCTCAATCACGTCAGCAGTCGTGCCTCTGCCACGCGAGCAGAACAAGCACGTCAATATATTCGTGCAAGCATTCACACGCCCGCACACATACAGACAAGCACGTGCTTTCACAAACATGTTCACGCTTTAACATGGATATACACACGCACACAAGCAGGCACGCATGCAAGCACGCGAGAGAGAGAGAGAGAGAGAGAGAGAGAGAGAGAGAGAGAGAGAGAGAGAGAGAGAGAGAGAGAGAGAGAGAGAGAGAGAGAGAGAGAGAGAGATAGAGAGATAGATAGAGAGAGAGAGAAAGAGAGAGAGAGAGAGAGAGAGAGAGAGAGAGAGAGAGAGAGAGAGAGAGAGAGTGAGAGAGAGAGAGAGAGAGAGAGAGAGAGAGAGAGAGAGAGAGAGAGAGAGAGAGAGAGAGAGAGAGAGAGAGAGAGAGAGAGAGAGAGAGAAAGAGAGAGAGAAAGAGAGAGAGAGAGAGAGAGAGAGAGAGAGAGAGAGAGAGAGAGAGAGAGAGAGAGAGAGAGAGAGAGAGAGAGAGAGAGAGAGAGAGAGAAACAGACAGACAAAGAAACAAAGAGAGAAAGATAAAGAAAAAGAGAGGTAGACAAAGAAAGAACGAGAAAGACAGAAAACGAGAGAGCGAGAGAGAGAAAGAGAGAAAAGGGGGGGAGAGAGAGAGAGACAGAGAAACAAAGAGAGAAAGAGAAAGAGAAAGAGAAGAAGACAAAGAAAGAACGAGAAAGACAGAAAACGAAAGAGCGAGAGAGCGAGAAAGAGAGAAAAAGAAAAAGAATAAGAGAAGGAGACAACCATAATGAGAAAGCATGAAACAGAGAGAAAGAGTGAGAAAGAAAATAAGCACGAGTAAAAATCACAAAAAAGTTCAGGAAAACACCGAAATTCAAGCCAACAAGAGCGAGAAGAGGGGCGCGAGCGGGCGTCCCCGACCGGCCGCCCAGCCCGCGATCGGCTCGACCTCCGCGCCTTCGCCTCCACAACCTGTTTCGTCACGGCCGCCTTGCCTTCCAGCGGCGGCCACTGCGCGCTCCGTCGCCGTTTATGTCCCACTAATCTCCGCAATGATCGTAATGCTCGCCAAGAACCTCATCGTGATTCCGACTCTTCCTCATAACAGCTGCCTCCCGTTTTCCTTCTTCCGTTTTTCTCTCGTTTTCTTTGCGACGTTAAATTTCGCCCGAGCGTGACAAATCTCATGCAGTCGCTCGCGCTTGGTCACTATATTTCACGAAACGGATCGTCACCATCGCAATACATCGCCACGTCACAATCCTCACCTGCTCTGCGCACCATCACACCGCAATGCTCGCTCGCACCATCACACCACACGACAGCCTTCACCATGCCCTCGATCACGTCACCACGAGGCAATTGCACTACAGAAAACGCGGAAGTAACATAAAAGGATAGACAGGCAGGCAGATAGATAGATAGATAAATGGACAGATAGCTAGAGAGACAGACAGAGCGATAGAGGAATAGACAAATAGTTAGATAACACATGCATACAGAGACAGAGCGAAAAATATATAAATAAATTAATAAATAAATAAACAAATATCACACGGACGAATGAATAAGTGAATACTAAATCTGGCAAACTATTATTTTTTCAATCCTATTTGATCAGTTTTGAATTTGCGGAAAAACATATTTTTCTTGTTAACTTGTTCTATATAACCTTTCTTCCCGATGCTTTCAAAAAGCATAAATTTGAAGTATTGCCTATTGTCCCCAAACCAATTCCAACAAAGTTTGAAGACAATCCTACTGATTTTTATTATTCAGAGAGAGATAGAGGGAGGAAGGTAGGGTGGTAGGTAGGTAGGTAGGGAGGGAAGCTGGGAGGGAGGGAGGGAAGCCGGGAGGGAGGGAGAGAGGGAGGGAGGGAGGGAGAGAGGGAGGGAGAGAGGAAGGGAGGGAGGGAGGGAGGGAGGGAGGGAGGGAGGGAGGGAGGGAGGGAAGGAAGGAAGGAGGGGGGGAAGGAGGGGGGGAGGAGGGAAGGAGGGAGATAGGGAGGGAGGGAGGAAGGGAGGGAGGGAGGGAGGGAGGGAAGGAGGAAGGAAGGAAGGGAGGGAGGGAGGGAAGGAGGAAGGAAGGAAGGGAGGGAGGGAGGGAGGGAGGGAGGGAGGGAGGGAGGGAAGGAGGGGGGGAAGGAGGGAGGGAGAGAAGGAGGGGGGAAGGAGGGAGGGAGGGAAGGAGGAAGGAAGGAAGGGAGGGAGGGGGGGAGGGAGGGAGGGGAGGAGGGAGGGAGGGAGGGAGGGAGGGAGGGAGGGAGGGAGGGAAGGTGGTAGGGAAGGAGGGAGGGAGGGAGGGAGGGAGGATGGT
>NC_061856.1:13720085-13727585 GCF_019202785.1 Penaeus chinensis | reverse complement strand
AGAGGGAGAGAGAGAGAGAGAGAGAGAGAGAGAGAGAGAGAGAGAGAGAGAGAGAGAGAGAGAGAGAGAGAGAGAGAGAGAGAGAGAGAGAGAGAGAGAGAGGCAATAGGAAAGAGAATGAGATAACGGATAATAAAGGTTAAATGTGAATACAGGAAGAGTTAGGACAAAGGATGGAGGGAGGAAAGAAAGGAACTGGAATGGAGAGGAATGGACGAGGAAGATAAGGGAGGAGGGAATGAAAAGGGGAGCTAAAAGAGAAGGAAAAATCCAGAGAGAGGAAAGATTAACTAGAAAGACGGAATGAAAGTAGAGGAGAAATCAAAGGCAAAGAAACGAGAAAATGGAAAAAGAGAGTAAAGAGCTATAGAAAAGATGAAAAAAAGGAAGCAAAAGAGACAATGAGAACGGGAAAAAAAATATAACGTCATTAACAAACCAAATTAGTGAGAAAAAACGGAAGAAACAAGACAATACAGAAAAAAAGTAAATCAGAAGAAGAAAATAAAAACTAAAAATACAAAAGATAATACAAACCTACAAAGGAAAAAAAAAAAAACACAAACGACGGAAAATAATGACGATAAAACAAGGGATCAATGAGCCGTTGAAGGAAGGACGAGAGAGAGCGATGAAGGGAGGGCGAAGGGGCGGCAGGTAACCAGCGAGCGCGGCGTGGCGGCAGCGGCGGCGGCGGCGGCGGCGGTGGCAGCGGCAGAGGCTACAGGTTGGGTTTCGTATCAGGTTTCTACTTTAACGCTCTGCACGAGGCTTCCTCTTCAAGATTCCGCTGCTGCTATTGTTGTTGTTGTAGTTTGTAACAATGAACGTTTCTTGTGTCGGGACAAGGGTTTATTTTCATCTTACTGTTCACCTTGAATTGTATATCATTGGTATCATTAATAATTTTCGTTCATAAAATGCATCTGCTACGGGAGACGAAGGCGCGGTGGTGCATCTATTTCTTTCGCAATTAAATGGAACGGCAAGAGCCATAATCCCCATAGAAAGCATGATAGACAATGCGGCAAGCACAGGATAGACAGCACGGGCATAAACACGCTGTCTACTGGAGGAGCCATTGTCTACTCGGTCGCTCCACACCTGCCTTACCTCACACACGATACAGACCACAACTCGCTACGCATCTGCTGCTACGTCATACAAGGACAAGAACACGTGCACGCAAACAAACACGTACACCAAAACAGAGAAACACACAGTCACGCACGCAAGCACACATGGACAAATAAACACACACACACACACACACACACACACACACACACACACACACACACACACACACACTCCGCCTCCTCCATAATGCAAAAACCAACCGCCGCTGGATGTGCGCCCCAGACGCCCTATGACACATGAATTGGCGACAGCGTGGTGCTCGTGGTGCTGCCTCCCCCGCGCCCCTTCACCCTGAACTCACCCTATCCTCGCCCCTGCCTCACCCTTATCTCCCCTTGCTTCACGACCTCACACGTGCTGTTTACATCTCTACTTCACGCTCCTATTAGTCCGTCCCTCATTACCCTAATCTGTCTCCCCCCTGCGTTACAGCGCTATTAACTTCACATTACATTCTAACTCGCCCTCGCTATCAAAAACCTATTTTACCTTTCTGGTCTTTCCCCTTAATTTACATTAATTCCTTCACTGAATGTCTAAAATACAGTGCATAATGTTAAGCGTTGTATATTAACACTCACATACCTGGCAGAAAATTAACACACAGCAGTGCGGGTTATGCTCACCATAACTATGTTTACAACACTATAGCTGAAGCGACAGCACAATCACAATATTCACATCATTATGATAAGAAAATCAACACGATGACGATTACCTCCAAAAACCACTGCAGTACAAGGCTCCCTCTTCACTCCTCTTGGTCCCCGACGCAGAGCAAGTCACATCATCACGAAACACAAGTCGCTCGTCCCACCTCAGAACAGGTATCAAGCCTAAAAATGTTCCACCATTTTCCTACATGTTCCAACACCTCGTGTCTGTCTACGAGACACAGCTCGCTCGCCGCACTGGCACTCCCAATGGCACTCAGGGTGGCACTCAAACACTTCTCCTACACTGCCTGTACACTGACACACACCTACAGGTAGCCGGACACACTAACTCGTTTACTCAAAGCAGGGAGAGCCACGAGGGAGAGGGGGAACTACAGGTAAAAATCAATGTTGGTCAATAGCGAGGGTGTGGCCTGTCTGGCGCCATGGACACCTACCTTAAAAATGCCTACTTTATCCACGGGCTCACTTTCCTTACGTCACGATAGAGATAATGCTAAGAGGAAGGGGGAGGGATCAGCGTGCAATTAGAGGGATTCAGCTGAGAATTCTCCCAAGGCCCGGTTCGTCGTCAAATGCTTTCGTAATCTCCATCATTCGAGATACTGAGAGATCCCCGCCACCAATCTCATTACCTCTTTGGGCAATCATCTCACATATTTCAAAGTAGGACAAAGCCGTTTGTGACGAGAAAACATGCGGACGCAGCTTTTGTAGTGACATTTAAGACCATCAACGTCATTTAATACCAACCTCGTCGACAATTTATATATATATATTTTTTCAATTCTCACTCACCCAATCTCTGCTTCAGCGTCACAACAAAATCGAATGAAAAATAAAAATAACGAACCTAACCATCAGATAAATTGAAGCTCTCACCGCTGACTTTGTATTTCGCTGTAATCTTGAAAATCCCGACGACTAAAAATAAATAAACAAGTAAAATAAAACAAAATAAAAACCAAACAATCGAACGAATCCCAAAATAAACCTACTTTAACACTAACAACATAACAGGAGCGAATAAAATACCGCCAGGGAGGAAGATACATTTTACTGGCCCGCGTCAGAAAACTTAAAAACAAAAGAAATTTACGGGCTGACACCGGCCATTACTGTCAGCACTCATCGTCCGGCCAAGGTGCAAACGACGAGGCGCTGACGACGAGGAATCGCTTCACACACAGCGGCCGTTTCGAGTCAGACCGGCCCCGACGACGACCGCTCGGGCTGCTGAAACGGTACTGCTGTTAAAAAAAAAAAAAAAAGAGAGAGAGAGAGAGAGAGAGAGAGAGAGAGAGAACTCGGATTTCGCATATCTATTTCACTTATTTATTATCCTTTTTTTTACAGGTTAGGATTCCTGTGTGGTTAGATTTTTCTTTTCGGTAGTTAGAGATAAATGGAGAGATAGAGATGGAGCCTGTGATAAGAAAGAGATTGGATGAATAGGATGGATGGATGGATGGATGGATGGATGGATGGATGGATGGATGGATGGATGGATGGATGGATGGATGGATGGATGGATGGATGGATGGATGGATGGATATATATAGATAGATAGACAGATGGATGAACAGATAGATGGATATATAGATTGATGGAAGGATGGATAAATAGATGGATGGATGATGGGTGGATGGATGGATGAATGGATAGATAGATGGATAGATAGATAGAGAGATAGATGGATAGATAGATAGAGAGATAGATGGATGGATGGAAGGAGGGGGGGGAGGAGGAGGGAGGGGATGGAGGGGGGAGGGGGGGGGGGAGGGAGGGGAGGGGGGGAGGGGAGGGAGGGGGGAGGGGAGGGAGGGAGGAGGAGGGGGGAAAGGAGGGAGGGAGGGGATGGAGGAGGGGAAGGAGGGAAAAAAGGGGAGGGAGGGAGGAAAGGAGGGGGGGGGGGGGGGGTTGGGGAGGAGGGAGGGGGGTTTGGGAGGGAAGGAGGGGAGGAAGGAGGGGAGGAGGAGGAGGGGAGGAGGAGGAGGAGGAGGGGAGGAAAAAGGAAGGGGAGGAGGAGGAAAGGAGGAGGAGGAGAGGAGGAGGATGGATGGTGGAGGGGAGGTGGTGGGGGTTTGGGGGATGGAGGAGGGATTGGGGGAGGGGGAAGGGGAGGTGGGGGTAAAGGAAATGATGGAGTTAGGGGGTGGAAGGGGTTGGGGGTGAAAAAGTAAAAGTAAAAGTGATGTAAAAGTGGATGTAAAAGTAAAAGTAAAAGTAAAAGTAAAGTGGTAAAAGTAAAAGTAAAAGTAAAAGTAAAAGTAAAAGTAAAAGTAAAAGTAAAAGTAAAAGTGGTAAAAGTAAAAGTAAAAGTAAAAGTAAAAGTGAAGGTGAAGTGATGTAAAAGTGTGTAAAAGTAAAAGTAAAAGGAAAAAGTGAAGTAAAAGTAAAAGTAAAAGTAAAAGTAAAAGTAAAAGTGATGTAAAAGAGGGGGAGGAAATTGGGGGAGGGGGGGAGGAGGTTTGGGGAGGAGGAGGAGGAGGAGGAGAGGAGGAGGAAAAAGGGGTGAGAGAAGAGGAAGAAGAAGGAAAAGAGGGAAAAAGGAAAAGGGAAAAAGGGAAAAGGGGGGGGGGGGGAAAGGGAGGGAGGGAAAAAGAAGGGAAAAGAGGGGGGAAGGAGGGGGGGAGGGAGGGAGGGGGGAGGGAGGGAGGGAGGGAGGGAGGGAGAGAGAGAGAGGAAAAGGAGGGGAAAAGGGGAGAGGAGGGGAGGGGAGGGGAGGGGAGGGGGGGAAGGGGAAACCCCCAAGTGTTTAAAATGCCGCCGTGGTTCCACCGGGGCTTGTTTGCCTGTTTCCTCCTCCTTTCCCTGTTTTTCCTTTTTCCTTTCCCTCCTAAATTCCCCCCGGTTCCTTCCTTTCCCTGCCGGGTTGCCTTTTTTTTCCCTCTTTTTTTTCCTTTTTATCCTTTTTATTCTTGGGGGGCCTTTTTTGTTTTCCTTTTTCTTGTGTTTTTTTCCGGTTTTTTTCTGTGCCGCCTGCCTTGCCTGCGTCCTGCTGCCTGCTGCCTGCTGCTGCCTGCCTGCCTTCTACCTGCTTGCCTGCCTGCCTGCCTGCTTGCCTGCTGCCTGCCTGCATGCCTGCCTTCCTACCTGCTTGCCTGCCTGCCTGCCTTCCTACCTGCCTGCTGCCTGGCCTGCCTGCTGCCTGCCTGCTCTGCCTGCCTGCCTGCCTGTCTGCCTTCCTACCTACCTGCCTGCTGCCTGCCTGCCTGCCTGCTGCCTGCTGCCTGCCTGCATGCCTGCCTGCCTGCCTGCCTGCCTGCCTGCCTGCCTGCTGCCTGCTGCCTGCCTTCCTACTGCTTGCCTGCCTGCTTGCCTGCCTGCCTTCCTACTGCTTGCCTGCCTGCCTTCCTACCTGCTTGCCTGCCTGCCTTCCTACTGCTTGCCTGCCTGCCTTCCTACCTGCTTGCCTGCCTGCCTGCCTGCCTGCCTGCCTTCCTACTGCTTGCCTGCCTGCCTTCCTACCTGCCTGCCTGCCTGACTGCCTGCCTGCCTGCTTGCCTGCCTGCCTGCTACCTACCTACCTACCTACCTACCTACCTACCTACCTACCTACCTACCTACCTACCTACCTACCTACCTACCTACCTACCTACCTACCTACCTACCTACCTACCTACCTACCTACCTACCTACCTACCTACCTACCTACCTACCTACCTACCTACCTACCTACCTACCTACCTACCTACCTACCTACCTACCTACCTACCTACCTACCTACCTACCTACCTACCTACCTACCTACCTACCTACCTACCTACCTACCTACCTACCTACCTACCTACCTACCTACCTACCTACCTACCTACCTACCTACCTACCTACCTACCTACCTACCTACCTACCTACCTACCTACCTACCTACCTACCTACCTACCTACCTACCTACCTACCTACCTACCTACCTACCTACCTACCTACCTACCTACCTACCTACCTACCTACCTACCTACCTACCTACCTACCTACCTACCTACCTACCTACCTACCTACCTACCTACCTACCTACCTACCTACCTACCTACCTACCTACCTACCTACCTACCTACCTACCTACCTACCTACCTACCTACCTACCTACCTACCTACCTACCTACCTACCTACCTACCTACCTACCTACCTACCTACCTACCTACCTACCTACCTACCTGCCTGCCTGCCTTTTTGCATGCCTGCCTGCCTGCTGCTGCCTGCCTGCCTTCCTGCCTGCTTGCCTGCTGCCTGCCTGCCTGCATGCCTGCCTGCCTGCCTGCCTGCATGCCTGCCTTCCTACCTGCTTGCCTGCCTGCCTTCCTACTGCTTGCCTGCCTGCCTGCATGCCTGCCTGCCTGCCTTTTTGCATGCCTGCCTGCCTTCCTACCTGCCTGCCTGCCTGCTGCCTTCCTACCTGCCTGCCTGCCTTTTTGCATGCCTGCCTGCCTGCTGCTGCCTGCCTGCATGCCTGCCTTCCTACTGCTTGCCTGCCTGCCTGCATGCCTGCCTGCCTGCCTGACTGCCTGCCTGCCTGACTGCCTGCCTGCCTGCTGCATGCCTGCCTGCCTGCATGCCTGCCTGCCTGCCTGACTGCCTGCCTGCCTGACTGCCTGCCTGCCTGACTGCCTGCCTGCCTGACTGCCTGCCTGCCTGACTGCCTGCCTGCCTGACTGCCTGCCTGCCTGACTGCCTGCCTGCCTGACTGCCTGCCTGCCTGACTGCCTGCCTGCCTGACTGCCTGCCTGCCTGACTGCCTGCCTGCCTGACTGCCTGCCTGCCTGACTGCCTGCCTGCCTGACTGCCTGCCTGCCTGCATGCCTGCCTGCCTGCTGCATGCCTGCCTGCCTGCCTGCTGCATGCCTGCCTGCCTGCATGCCTGCCTGCCTGCTGCATGCCTGCCTGCCTGCATGCCTGCCTGCCTGCATGCCTGCCTGCCTGCTGCATGCCTGCCTGCCTGCATGCCTGCCTGCCTGCATGCCTGCCTGCCTGCATGCCTGCCTGCCTGCATGCCTGCCTGCCTGCTGCATGCCTGCCTGCCTGCTGCATGCCTGCCTGCCTGCTGCATGCCTGCCTGCCTGCATGCCTGCCTGCCTGCTGCATGCCTGCCTGCCTGCTGCATGCCTGCCTGCCTGCTGCTGCCTGCCTGCCTTTTTGCATGCCTGCCTGCCTGCCTGCTGCATGCCTGCCTGCCTGCCTTTTTGCATGCCTGCCTGCCTGCCTGCTTGCCTGCCTGCCTGCCTGACTGCCTGCCTGCCTGCTGCATGCCTGCCTGCCTGCCGGCCTGCCTGCCTGCCTTTTTGCATGCCTGCCTGCCTGCCTTTTTGCATGCCTGCCTGCCTGCCTTTTTGCATGCCTGCCTGCCTGCATGCCTGCCTGCCTGCTGCATGCCTGCCTGCCTGCCTGCTTGCCTGCTGCCTGCTTGCCTGCCTGCCTGTCTGCCTGCCTTCCTGCAAGCCTTCTTGCCTGCCTGCCTGCCTGCCTGCCTGCCTGCCTGCCTGCCTGCCTGCCTGCCTGCCTGCCTGCCTGCCTGCCTGCCTGCCTGTCTGCCTGTCTGCCTGTCTGCCTGTCTGCCTGTCTGCCTGTCTGCCTGTCTGCCCGTCTGCCTACCTGCCTGTCTGCCTGCTTTCCTGCTTGCCTGTCTTCCTACCTGTATCTATGTTTTAAATATATGGCTGTATGGTTATTCACTAGTCTGTACCT
>NC_061856.1:13705085-13707585 GCF_019202785.1 Penaeus chinensis | reverse complement strand
ATATTTATATTATTCATTTTATCTATTCCCTCATCTTCTTTCAATCTCTCCATATCATAAAATTCTGTTTTCTGTCCTTCGCTCATCTTGACTTTTTTCCCTTATTATTACTCAACAATGCCTTCTCTGTTATTCATTATTTCCAACACTTCTCTCCTCTTTCTAATCAATCTACAAAGCCCTCCTTTCCCTCTTATATCACTTTATTTTCTCTCTCTTTCTTCATCATCTCGCGACAAATTCGAGGGGGAAAAAAATAGAATATCAGCTTTCCTCATCTTTCTCTAACAAGGCTCCCTACTGATTCGCTTTTTTTTTTTTTTGCTTCTTGACCTCATTTCACTTATCATCGTTCCCAGAAGGCATCGCATACAACTTAATCTTCTGGCACTCTTGCTCTACATCGCTGTGGCTCAGCCTAAATTCTCTCCAGACGCTGCTCTGAATAAATAAATAAATACATAAAGCAACTAACTAATTAGTGGGTGAATAAATCCTTCAGCCAGTCAATGAACATGAGAAGCACAATGAAACTATCAATCATTATAATTTATATAATGATTATAACAACGACAACAATAATAATAATAATGATAATATTAATAACATTGACAAAATTAATGATAATGATGACGATAAGTCACTAAATAACTAAATAAACGCTCAAAGAAATACAGAATGAAGTCAATCAAATGCCTAGCATGCCCCGCCCACCCGCCCATCGCCCGGTCCCCCGTCAGTTTCGCCCTTACCGTACGAGCAGGCACCGCGACCCGAGAATGAATCCCAGGCCTCATTACCGGCCGCTCTCATTATCCCAAATAACACCGTGGCCAATATAGGTTTCCCGGGTCATCGGAATTTTACAGGTGGTGGCGTCGGTGTGAATAATCATTATCATTATAACGTTGAAAATTACTAGTTCTATAAATGTGTTGTATGGGGCCAATAACTAGAGAAAACGTGTCAGGGGTTTATTATATAAAAAGTAACTTTTGGCAACAACTCAAGAGTTCTATTCCGAAAGTTAAGAATCGTCGAGAAGGAATTTAACTTTCCTTCTCAAAGAACGATTACAGAACCATGTTAATGTTATCATAATCTTAATAATCTTAATAATAATAATAATAACAATAATAATAATAATAATAATAATAATAATAATAGCAATAACAACAATAACAACAACATGATGATGATGATGATTACCTATAAATCTTATCCTCTTGTAGCTCTACCTTGTCTTCCTTTTAAAAAACACCGTATAATAACTTCTCCCTTACCCCCTCCCCCTCCCCCTCCCCCCTCCCCCATAAGGTACCAGTACTCACCGACCCCGTCACGGACCTTTAACTTTCCCAGCGAGTGGCATTAACATGGGGGAAAACTATAATAATTAGCCGTAATTTACTGCAATTATCCTTCAACTCTGTAGCACACGACCCCTCTCCCCTACCCCCCATCCCCTCTCCACTCCTTGACTTCCCAAACCACCTCCGTCCAAGTGAATAGACGAGATTTTTTTTTTTCCGCCTCTATCTCCCGTCTTCGCATTTCCACTTCCTTCTTCCATTTTCCTATGCTCCTATTCCTTTTTCCCCTTCCCCTTCCTTCTCCTCTTCTTCTTTCTCCTTCCCTTTCCCTCTTCCCCCTCCTCCTCTTCCACCCCCCCCCAAAAAAAAAAAAAAATAATAATAAAAAAAAAAATAAATAAATAAAACGCAACTCAAACGATACACGCATTTAACATACCCTTATTCAGCTCCCCTGAACGCTATTTGTATATTCCAAGGATCGGTTTTGTAATCCCGCAAGAGCTGTGTAACCCCGGAACTGATCTTGCGAGCACCAGAAAAGGAGGCGACGTAAAGCCTTACAACGTAAGAAAGAAAGAGAAGAGAAAAAGAAAAGCGTGTGTGCCAAAATGTTTTTTTTTTCTCGTTTGTTTGTTTTTTCTCACCATATTCCTCCTCCTACTTTTTTTTATCCTCTTTCCCCTTCTCCTATTTCACTTTCCTTTCCTCGCCTACTTCAGTGTTTTCTTTTAATTTCCCTCCTCCTGCTCTTCAGCCTCCCCTATTAT
Organism: Penaeus chinensis; assembly: GCF_019202785.1. Lineage (NCBI taxonomy): Eukaryota > Metazoa > Arthropoda > Malacostraca > Decapoda > Penaeidae > Penaeus > Penaeus chinensis. Next base: position 13,705,502 of record NC_061856.1, on the reverse strand, counting down.
TTACTCATTTTTTGTTTTTTTTTATTCTTAACTTCTTATTCCTGGTTCTACTATTACCAATACAACAATAACAACAACAACAACAGCAACAGCAACAACTACTACTATTTTTGCTACTAATGTTACTACTACTACTACTACTACTACTACTACTACTACTACTACTATTATTACTACTACTACTACAACTACTACTACTACTAGTAATACACTACTATTACTACTACCACTGCCACTGCCACTGACAATGACACTGACACTAACACTATTATCATTGTAATAATAATAATAATAATAATAATAATAATAATAATAATAATATTAATAACAATAATAATATTAATAATAATAATAATAATAATAATAATAATAATAATAATAATAATAATAACAATAACAATAATAATAAGAAGAAGA
>NC_061856.1:13697585-13702585 GCF_019202785.1 Penaeus chinensis | reverse complement strand
GAATCCCAGCGCTGCCTGGCCGCCCTAGCACGGGCCCGTCTCCGCCACGTGCGAGAGCGAGGAAGACACCTTACCAAATAAATCCCGCTGTGAACTCGTCCGTAAAAAAAAGACTTTAGAGTTAAAAGAAAACCTACGTGTTCAGTTTCAAGGCACGCGCTAGCGCATGACTCCTGGTGAATTGCGAATACATGCTGACCCTGATTTCTACGCTCTTTTTCTAAAATTAATAATAATAGCAATAAATAAGTATTCGTCTATTGGTACGTTTACAGTAAGTGATACCCTAACGAATGATACTATATAAAAGTGAGAGAGAGAGAGAGAAGAGAAGAGAAGAGAAGACAAGACAAGACAAGACAAGACAAGACAAGACAAGACAAGACAAGACAAGACAAGACAAGACAAGACAAGACAAGACAAGACAAGACAAGACAAGACAAGACAAGACAAGACAAGACAAGACAAGACAAGACAAGACAAGACAAGACAAGACAAGACAAGACAAGACAAGACAAGACAAGACAAGACAAGACAAGACAAGACAAGACAAGACAAGACAAGACAAGACAAGACAAGACAAGACAAGAGAAGAGAGGAGAGGAGAGGAGAAAGAGAGATAGAAACAGAAAGAGAAGGAGATAGAGAGACAAAGAGAAGGAGAGAGACACAAAGATAGAGAGAGAAAGACACAAAGAGAGGGAGAGATAGACAAACAGAGAGAGACAAACAGAGACAGAGAGACAGATTGAGACATACAGACAGACAGACCGATAGGCCAGGACAGTCCGGAGGGGATGTAAAAAAAACAATATTTGTGGGCGCCATTACCGTTACGCCCGAGGAGGCACTAGTCCACCCACACAAAAGCGGCGAAGGAGGTAGAAACGACGGACAATGAAATAGAGGAAATAAGGAGAACAGAAAGAAATTAACTTTAAGAGAAAAGTCTCCCGGGCAAGCGAAATGCGGAGATACTGCAGTAAAAAACATGAATTTTTTTTTTTTTTTTTTTTTTTGGGGGGGGGGGTAGTATCAAATCTTGATGGCAAATGATTATTCTAAAATGCATAATTACATCCATGAATGAATCCTACGACTATTTCTATAGATATTTCCGCTTGACATTATTTTTTTCCTTCCTGGCGCATCTTTAGGGACAGATTGCTGCTCTTCTCACGCTGACTCAATACCGCTGATTCGGAGTTACGGAAAAGGCCATGCCTGCGGATTCTAGTTCATTCTAGTTCATTCTCGTTTCGTTCTTTCTCTCCCTTTGTTCCTTTCATTTCGACTCTCGCTGCAACACAGATCCTTTCCCTCGGATTAAAAACCACGCGTTAGAAATACAAATCTCAGAACTGTGAGTGTATTCTACTCCCGATGCTTTCTTGTTCCAAATTTCGTGGATATGAGATTATAAGTTGGCGGAGCTTAAAATATTAGATTTCCAATGCGATATACGGCAGCCGTTTCTCCTTCTTTACCAAATTCTTTTTAATATTTTTTCCCTTCAATCCTAAAATACACTGGACGTATATAATGCAATGTTTTGTATACCCTTAATCCTTAGCCTCTCGCGTTCCTAGACACCGCTAAGAGACAATACAAAATAAAATTCGGCCTTAAAGCCTGGGCGATCTGATCAAATCTGCAAAACACTAAAATCACAAAGGACATTCTATCGAGAATATATCTTTCCCGACGACAAGACGGCTCACTTCCCTCGACTGACTTTTATGGAAACATCATTCGTTAACGCGCGTCACTCCTTGTCTGTGTGTATTACGTGTCTTCAGTTAGTCTGCAAATAGCGACTCTTTGGAAGTGGATGTACCTGGCTGCATGTTACTAATTTCTACCTATCCTTTGCTTGCGTGAGGAACTATTTGCTAAGATGTATATGCTACACCATGGTCTTTTGTTAGTAACTCCTTGTATGAGTTATATATCACTCATATCTTGTTGGCTGCGTATTAATTCGATTACCTCTATATAGTGTACCAATTATGCCAAGCTTTGATGATGTGAATATAAACCAGGAGGTCAAGTATATAAATAAGGTATGTGTCTATATTAAGTATCCAAAATAGCTTACTCTGGTTTTGTATGCTACCGTCTTGTAAAGACACCAGTAAAACAATGAAACAAACAATTAGACACACACACACACACACACACACACACACACACACACACACACACACACACACACACACACACACACACACACACACACACTCATATATATATATATATATATATATATATATATATATATATATATTTCATATATATATACATATACATATACATACGCATTTATATATATATATACATACATACATACATATACATATATATATATATATATATATATATATATATATATGATGTATATGTGTGTGTGTGTGTGTGTGTGTGTGTGTGTGTGTGTGTGTGTGTGTGTGTGTGTGTGTGTGTGTGTGTGTACATGTGTACATATACATATATATATATATATATATATATATATATATTCATATATATATACATACTAAATACAGTAAAAACAGATTTATAATCCATGTCTCCTGTCATATAAATGGCAGCAAAAGGTTATCGCTTAGCATTTTCCTGACATTAAAAAAGGAAAGGAATCTTTTCAAGGATCCAAATACGCCGAGGCTCCGTCTCAAATCATTATTTTTCGACACCGTAAAAACAGAGGCATTTTTCTTCGTGATTTTTCTAAAGTCTCCCCTGACGGACAGAATAAAGGAATAAATATCAATTCTCGACCGAGGTAAACTTCCCTATCCTAGAGGGAAAGAGGGCGAGGGGAGGGAAGACAAGGGGGGTGGAATAGGGAGGGAAGGGAAGAAGGAAAAGAGAGACAAAGGGAAGAATGAAAGGATTGAGAACGAGAGGGAAAAAGGTGGGTGGGAGGGAGGAATAAGAAGGAAAGAGGGAGAGAGGGGAGAAAGGAAGGAAAAGAGAGAGGACGGAAGGGAGAAAGAGAGGGAGAGGGAGAGGGGAAGAGGAGGGGGGAGAGAGAGAGAGAGAGAGAGAGAGAGAGAGAGAGAGAGAGAGAGAGAGAGAGAGAGAGAGAGAGAGAGAGAGAGAGAGAGAGAGAGAGAGAGAGAGAGAGAGAGAGAGAGGCAGACACACTAAAGCACATTGACAAAAAAAAAACTACAAACAAAGACTACAACCACAACACACAAACAGCCAGACACCACCAACCCCGCCACACCACCCAAGAAAACGCTGCCTCTGCAATTCTTTGAAGTGATTTTTATTGCCGGAATGTACTGCAATGCTGCCGCAGTTGGCACTCTCTCGGCTCCGCTCGATCGCACTCTTTGCATGACGTAATTGCCTGATTCTGCGATCGCAAGTCAGAATGAAGGTGGTTTGCCTTAAGCAATAATGAAGATGATGGTGTCTATCATTATTACAGTCATTTTTATTATTACTATTATTATTGTCACCATCATCATATTATTATTATCATTATCATCATCGTTATGATTAGTAAATCTTTATTAGCATTAGCATTATCGTTATTATCATCGTCACTATCATCATTATCATCACTATCAATATTATCATTATCATTAGTCTTTATTATTATTATCGTTATTATCATAATCATTATTATCATTATCATTATCATTACCAACATTATTATTACTATTATTATAAAAGAAACAGCATCAACAAAGCTAAAAGAAAACAGTCGAACATACACAACAACTAGCGTACCAATACTGAAGTCAAATCCCCCCCCCCAAAAAAAAAAAAAAAAAAAAAAAATATATATATATATATATATATATATATACCGAAAAACATCACGCCGACCTCCACCGCCCTCTACACAACTTGGCAACATCCTTTCCACGTGCAAATGTTTATACTTCACACTCACAACCGCCATGCCTGACCCCGAAAGTCCCTGCTACTGCCCTTTACTCCTTGCTGTGGGCGATTCTATGTGCGGCACCAACATATGTAGATAGTTACTTGAGTATGTACATTTCAGCGACGGTACATGTGCGTATATATATCCATGTATGAAATAATACAATTGTTATATAGCCCATTGCAACACTTGTATCAGCCCTTAATTTCTGTTAGATTAAGTTCTCCAACGTCGGCGAGGGCTATAATTCTTTGCAAATGATCTGCAACAGTGCTATAACTCAAAAAGATTTTCCTTCACAATGATCGAAACATACACATGTTTCAGCTATATATATTCACTCGTGTCATATATCATCATAATCATAATCACCGCCATTCAAATTAGTTCCGCTTCCCAATAAAAAAAAATCATGAATGTCACTTTTCATCCCACCAATGTCAACTTGGAATAACAGAACATGAAATGTATCAAACAGGATCCACACACGAAATCTGCGGTTAATCTGTAGTGTCCACGCGCAGATCTATGAATAAATCAAGGGGGAAATAAAACTGGCAGTAATGGATGGGACACAGACAGAGCGAGAGCAGTTGAAAACATCGCGTCAAACATATGGTAGGCGATCCTCCTTCGACCCATTCGGTCATTATCTTCACGCATTGAGAGCATTCTGTAAATCTCATCTTGTTGTAGTTGTTGTTGTTGTGGTTGCTGTTGCTGCTAATGTTGTTGCTAATGCTGTTGCGAATGCTGTTGCTAATGCTGTTGCTAATGCTGTTGCTAATGCTGTTGCTAATGCTGTTGCTAATGCTGATGCTAATGCTAATGCTAATGCTTCTGCTAATGTTGCTAATGCTAATGCTGCTGCTAATGCTGTTGCTAATGCTGTTGCTAATGCTGTTGCTAATGCTGTTGCTAATGCTGTTGCTAATGCTGTTGCTAATGCTGTTGCTAATGCTGATGCTGATGCTAATGCTAATGCTTCTGCTAATGTTGCTAATGCTAATGCTGCTGCTAATGTTGCTAATGCTAATTCTGCTGCTGCTGTTGTTGTTTTGGTGACTCCAAATAATTCTAGCCAAGATCATAT
>NC_061856.1:13685085-13692585 GCF_019202785.1 Penaeus chinensis | reverse complement strand
CTTCTATTCTTTCCTCCCTCTTCTTTCTTTCTTTCTTTCTTTCTTTCTTTCTTTCTTTCTCTCTTTCTTTCTTTCTTTCTTTCTTTCTTTCTTTCTTTCTTTCTTTCTTTCTTTCTTTCTTTCTTTCTTTCTTTCTTTCTTTCTTTCTTTCTTTCTTTCTTTCCTCTCTTCGTTCGATCGTTCCCTGTTCCCTACTCCCTCCTCCCTTCCTTCCCTCCTTTCTTTCTTTCTCTCTAATTCCTAACGTGTTTTCCCCTTGATCTTATCTCCCTTCTTCATGTTCCTTATCTCTCTCGTCCCTCATACCACACGTTCTCCATTCCCATCTATTCCTCCCGTATCCTCCTATTTTCTTTACGTCTTCGTTTGTGCTTTCCTCCTGTTCCTATTCCCGTGTGTTTTTTATATCCACTTTCTTCAATCTTTCCTTCTACTTTACTAATTGTATTTCCCTTATCCTACGCATATCGTTTACATATCCTCTCCCTTCTTTTACCCTCCTTTCTATTTTCTTTTCTTTACTCCTTTATTCTGCCTTTATTGCTGTCTCCTCCTCCTCCTCCAAATTAATTTTCAAACAGGCGAGGGCAAAACAACAGCATTACCTTACCCAATGTTCGATAGTAATGATCCGTAGTGTAGCAACACACAGAAAACTTCATCAAAATCTCGCACACATATAAAATGGAGAGTCAAAACCAAAAATAAGAGAAAAAAAAAACAAGATATTCCAATGAGATATGCAAACAGGAGTGAAGACGATATAAATTTCCGATTCGTGACCTCTTCCTTCACCCGCCAAACGTCTCGGAATCGCGGCCCCGCACTGACACATACATATACAACTTCTCACCATCATCTGCAATCATATGGTGACGTTGCAACATGTACAGGCAATTGCAGGGGAGAGTGAAAGAACAAGAAGATACGTTACCAGAGTCCGAGTGCGTGCAATCGAAGAGAACACCACGGGGGGGAAATCTAAGCACAAACGTATTTTCAACACTAATCTATTCAATCATTACCTTTGTTTTCCTTCTTCCACTATTTTATTCGTCAAGGTGCAATTTCACCCTCAACAACATCTTTAGCCCAATAAGTCTGCAAAATCCTTTTCCCGCTCGAGATCAACACAGTTTCAGCAAAGGCTTACAAGCAGTCACTCCTGTATCGTTCACTCAGCGTCGGAACGCAAAAAAATATCCTCAGCTGTGTTGTCACTCCTCTCTCTTCCTCGGGGACTCCACGTGCTAGTCCTTAAAAAGTCTGAAGGAGAGCGGCCTTGCGCGTCCTCACACGACTCACACCTAAGACAGTACTGGCGGTGCGAGGTGACACGCGCGCGCACACAAACATACGCACACACATACACACACATGTACACACACACGCTTCCCACAACCGACTTGAGCCGACAGCCGCCGCCCACTTTACGTTTTCTTTGGTGGATGGATCTTTAAATTCAGGAGGAACTTTCTTATTTCAATGCTAGATATTGGGTATGATATTAATAAAATCCTATTTCGAATAAAGCATGCGATTAGGAACTAACATTAAGAATATTTGGACTAGCCTTATTTACACAAACGCTCTGTAAATAAGATGGCAGAATATATGTGAGTATTCTATTTACCATAAAAAAAGATCACTAACCTCATCCTTCAAACGGCAAACGAACCACCGCCATCCTCACCTGGAAAAAAAAACATACATTCATAAAACCTTGAAAACTATATCTAAAGCATTAACCACCCGAATAGAGAACCTAATATAAAACCTCTCTCTCGACATGTTTGTTCCTCTTCCTCTCCAAGCAGCTCCCGCCCGGACGAAGCGCATTTGCACCAGCGCTGACGAATTGAAACTTTGGCGGAAGCGCCCGGGTCTCCGCCGGTGAGCCTCCTTACCCGAACCCGCGCGACTCGGCATCGACCTGTGTCAAGACTCTACCGCAGTCTCTCCACTTCCACCATCAGGCACTGCAGTCACTCTACCTCCACTTTAAAGTCGATTCCGCTCCCATCGTATGTCATGTCTGGCTATCGGATTTTTATGGAAATTGCTAAACTGTCTGGTCTCGTTGTCAGCGCTTTAAAAGCTGACCCATAATTCCGTTCGTTTACGTTAAATCAGTCACCTATCGTGACAAATGTCTCTGATGTGAGACAAAATACACATTTTCTCCATGTATTTCATACCCAACTGCGACTCAAAACCTGTTCCACACCACATCAAAACGCCAACCTACCTCCTTTAAGCATCAATAACACCCTGTTGCGTAAGGCAGAGACAGCAAAAGGATGCTTTAAATCACACGTTTTCCCTCCCCTCGGACGACTCCAAAACGTCCTTCCTTCCCGTGTGTTTCTTCCCTCACGCTCCCATCTCCGACCTGTCGCCACCTCCCCATCCCCGCCACGCTGAATATCGGCTCGAGCGGAGTATGACACAAAGAACTCTCCATTAGCGTGTCACTTTGATAACGCGTCATCAGGTGCAGATAATGTTCCTTGTAATCGCGCAATCTTCATTTTCATTCATTAAAAGATTATACAACTCGGTAATCTTAATCGCAATCTCGCTCGCGCCAGACTGCGGTTTACAACAGGTTTATGTAATGGAGGAAATATTAGATTTGATAAACAGTGCGTAAATGTGTCTGCGCAGGAGTTTAATATAATAAAGTTTTTTTTACGTTTTATTTTGCTTTCTTAAAATACGTGCCTGTGACGACATGAGCACACATTACTCTAGCCAGATGTGTAAAACTGAATGTAAATAAACTGAAGACACAAGGAATAAAAATATCCGTAGGAACTTTGGCAAAACAATAAAGATTACGTCATTTTGACAAGCAAAGAGACACCAGTGAAAAAAAAAAAAAACAGCAGTCACACTCACAACAACAAATCGTCCTAGCTTCGATAGAAAAATTAAAATGAACTCATTTCTATTAACAAACTATCTTTATTTGATTCCTTCCCAAGAACACCCACCTGATATTAAAAGAGAAAATCTATTTCCTCAGCCACAGTAGATAACACCAATTGAATAAGTGTTTTATAAACGCCCATAAAAAATCTAATTCATTTGGCGAAGAAGAAAGGCAAATGATTGCAATCACTCCATTTAAATCTCTGCCTTATATCTTTTCGAAATAACTCCTACACTATCATGAATGGCCATGAAAATAATAAACGAGTAATAGAAAAGGTCGTGGGGACATTATCGTTTATGCCATAAAAACCATACATTTAAATAACTGATCGAATCAAGATTTTAAAACAGAAGAAAAGTAAAATAAAATCTAACATCCAACATCCCAAAGTCCCTAGCCTTATCGCTTCTCTTAATGATAAAAAGTGATAATAAAAACGATCGAAGATAAGCGGTTCATTTTAATGCAACGGTCAACAAAAGAAACCTTAAACAAACGAAGCACTCCTGCGTGTCGGGGAAGCAATAAAAGATGCAATGGCAAGCACGACGGGAGAGTTTAATCGACTTTTTTTTAATGAACCACAGAGCCCACAGCAACGTACCCCGTCACAAGGCCTCAGCTGTATCTTGAGGTCAGTGGACGAATGCAGAAAAAAATATGAATGAGGATAATATGTTACACTGCAAGTTACGCAACTGACGGTTCGATCTGGCGTCTTCGTCAACGTTGCGTTTAAAAATTCTGATGGAGAGGAACGACTGGAATTGAGGAAGTTTTCTATTGAATCCTCTGCAATTGAAGGAACTCTTGTTGTTGTGAACGAGTTACATATCTGCAATGTGAAATCTGCTACTTCCTTCCCTTTTCTTCTCTTCCTTCTCCCCATCCTTCTCTTACCCCTTCTTTCTCTCCCTTCTGCGCTTGTTTTCGCCTCGCTCTTCGTATTCATCATCATCACCTTTTTTTCTTTCCTTCCAAGTACCCAAGTAACTTAGAAACTTCAACAAATTCAACCAATGATTCTCTGAAGTCTCTCTCTCTTTAAGACTCAACAAGATCCCAGACGTAATTTCATGATATATTACAAGAAAAAGTAGGCGACGTTTTCTTGCCTTTAATCGTGAATATAAACAGAGTACTGCCATGGGGCATTTTAAACAAGAACTTCATTCTGACAGCTTAATTAACCGCTGACAGGTTTATCTACATCTCACCTTCAAAGTTTATATTTTCCAAGAGTTTTTTTCGGATAATCTTTATCATGTAAAGTATCTAAATCCATCCAAACAGCGTGTTTACTCCCCCAACGGCAGTAATATTTGTAAAATCTACATAAAAAAGTCAGTCAAGTAAAATTTAGTGTGATGACATCAAGTAAGCCAACTGATACTATCTCGAATTTTTGTCTCGTGGATAATCATACTGATATGCGTTCTAATCAAAATGGGATGCCAAATAATATTAAAACAAAATACTATTACCAATATTCATGTTTATCATCTCCATCATTATCTTTACAACTTGCACAATTATCGTTATCATCCTCTCACTGATATTTCTGCACTATCAAAAATAAGATTACCATTATGATTACTATTCACAATATCAGCATTGTCATTAAACGGATAGATGCTCTTTGAAGTCTATAATAGTTATTGCCAACACAACCATTGCTATGATCATGAAATACTAGAAGTAGTAGTAGTAGTAGTACTACTACTACTACTACTACTACTACTACTACTACTACTACTACTACTACTACTACTACTACTACTACTACTACTACTACTACTACTACTACTACTACTACAACTGCTGCTGCTACTACTACAACAACTGCTGCTGCTGCAACTACAACTACTACTAATAATAATAAGAAGAATAAGAATAAGAAAAAAACAACAAGAACATCAGCAGCAACAACAAAACAACACCATCAATACTAACAAGAACGCCCAGTCGTGTCAACCTTCGATTGGCACAGCAGTGGCGCCGCAACGAGATTCACTGATGCCTCTTCAAACAAACCGTAGTTGACCCGAAAGTCACATTCAAGAGAATTTGACCGAAGAAAGACCAGGCATCGGTATCAAGGTCTATGTAATGTTTAGACTTTAATCGGTATACGTAAATGAGGCCAAACAGCTTAGGGAACTCAATGAGACTTAATTAGTAATTATATAATAAAGTCCAAAATTATTAATTACATAATATAGTCCAAAAAATAAAATCAGGATCTAATATTAATATCTTCCCCAGAAAAAAAAACGACGAAACGAATTAATGTTATATATCATCTTTTAATCAATGTCAATCTGATTACAACCTAATTCAACTCTCTGTCGCTAACAGAACCAGGGTAGAAAAAATCACGTCTTGAATATATATAAAGCCCATAACCCTGCCCCTGGCCCCTAGCCAACCAGCCCCCTTAAATAAAAACGCATACATATATAGTACAGGACCCCCCCCCCCCCTTCTCTCATCTTTTGGTGATACTGGCCCCTTCTGAGGCACAGTTGCCTCCTAAAGTTCTTGAACTGCCTTCTTTCATTTTTATGTTTAACACACTCTCCTACGGACATAACATCGCCTGCCGTTCAAATGCACCTACCTCCTAGGACCGTCATTGACGTACAAATACCTAATTAGTCATTTAGAATTGCCCTACTCTTACCACGCTCCCATTTCCTCAAGTGACGTAACACAGGAGCATAGGAACTGTTTGAGGCAACCGTGTGAGTATACGCCCGCCACCGCCGCCTCCGCCCCGACTGATAGCCAAAAATAATATGGCAGAAATAACTTCTCGCCCTATAGTAGAACCTGCCTGCTACTACTAACTCACCCTCGATGACTACGTGACGCCCCAGCCGGGAGAACATAGCGCCAAACACGAAGAGCACGGCGGCACCTAAACGCAAAGAACATTACAAGCGCCATACCGAAACGTGAAGAATGAACGACAACACTGCCGGCGCGATCCTTAGGACATGGCGAATGAAAGCAAACGACAAAAATCCGGTAAAACTAAATATGAAAAACATACTTAGAAAAACAAAACAAAAACATAACACTATACACAGCTTGAAAATCAGTATACAAAACAGAGCCGAAAGATCATTACCGCCTCAAGAGCAAGAACACGACAAACAAACAACAAAGGCAATGAGAAAAACAGGAATCCGAGGGTAGTTTGCGTAACTTTTGTAACCGCATATGCAAATTCGTCGCCCATGCTACCTGAACTCTGGCCTGGGATTAGGATAAGCAGATTTTTAACAAACGTCTGGGAGGAAGAGAGGGAGAGAGGGAGAGAGGGAGAGAGGGAGAGAGGGAGAGAGGGAGAGAGGGAAAGAGGGAAAGAGGGAGAGAGGGAGAGAGGGAGAGAGGGAGAGAGGGAGAGAGGGAGAGAGGGAGAGAGGGAAAGAGGGAAAGAGGGAGAGAGGGAGAGAGGGAGAGAGGGAGAGAGGGAAAGAGGGAGAGAGGGAGAGAGGGAGAGAGGGAAAGAGGGAAAGAGGGAGAGAGGGAGAGAGGGAGAGAGGGAGAGAGGGAGAGAGGGAGAGAGGGAGAGAGGGAGAGAGGGAGAGAGGGAGAGAGGTAGAGAGGAAGAGAGGGAGAGAGGGAGAGAGGTAAAGAGGGAAAGAGGAAGAGAAGGAGAGAGGGAGAGAGGGAGAGAGGGAGAGAGGGAGAGAGGGAGAGAGGGAGAGAGGGAAAGAGGGAAAGAGGGAGAGAGGGAGAGAGGGAGAGAGGGAGAGAGGGAGAGAGGGAGAGAGGGAAAGAGGGAGAGAGGGAGAGAGGGAGAGAGGGAGAGAGGGGAGAGAGGGAGAGGTAAAGAGGGAGAGAAGGAGAGAGGGAGAGAGGGAGAGAGGGAGAGAGGGAGAGAGGGAGAGAAGGAGAGAGGGAGAGAGGGAGAGAGGGAGAGAGGTAAAGAGGGAAAGAGGGAAAGAGGGAGAGAAGGAGAGAGGGAAAGAGGGAGAGAGGGAGAGAGGGAGAGAGGGAGAGAAGGAGAGAGGGAGAGAGGGAGAGAGGGAGAGAGGGAGAGAGGGAGAGAGGGAAAGAGGGAAAGAGGGAGAGAAGGAGAGAAGGAGAGGGAGCAGGGAGAAGAGGGATGAGAGGGAGAGAGGAGAGAGGGGGAGAGGGAGGAGAGGGAGAGAGGGAGAGTGGGAAACGAGGGAGATAGAGAGGGCAAGAGAGGGAGGGGGGGACAGGGCGAGAGAGAGAGGGGGAGGAGAGACGAGGAGAAGAGAGGGAGACAGGGAGAGAGAGAGAGAGGGAGGAGAGAGAGAGAGAGGAGAGAGAGAGAGAGTGAGAGAGAGAGAGAGAGAGAGAGAGAGAGAGAGAGAGAGAGAGAGAGAGAGAGAGAGAGAGAGAGAGAGAGAGAGAGAGGGGGGGGGGGAGAGAGGAGAGAGGGAGAGAGGGAGAGGGGGAGAGAGGGAGAGAGGGAGAGAGGGAAAGAGGGAAAGAGGGAAAGAGGGAGAGAGGGAGGGAGGGAGAGAGAGAGAGAGAGAGAGGGAGAGGGAGAGGGAGAGGGAGAGGGAGGGAGGGGGAGGGAG
>NC_061856.1:13675085-13677585 GCF_019202785.1 Penaeus chinensis | reverse complement strand
TCTATGACTACTTAACCCAATGTCTGCAGGTTTATGTATTATCCCCTTTAGATTATTGTGATCTTTGTTACATACAGATGGCTCAATGTGTGCTCAGCCACCAAGGAGTCTATCAGTTGGGCCTAGTGACTGCACCTGATTTCCCCATACCTTGAATTTGCAGGAAAATATGTTCTTCTTTCCAAGACTATTCATACTGACATTGTTATCATTCTTATTGCTATTATGAATATTAAATTTTTATCAAAATATTAATAACACCAAAGACAATAAAACAATAGAAATGAAACTTTAAAAAAATCAAGGAAATGGGTAAACAGGTGAGATAGGTAAGAGTAATAGCTGACTCCTTGGTGAACTTGTAGAGCCATCTATGGATAAAGACAACAGATTGACTTTTATGGCATTATAGTCTTGCCACCTGCGCTAACTGGGTTAACTTATAAATAACAACCCCTCATACCTTGTACTATGCTTCGATCTGCCAGTCAAAACATCTGCTTCATATCACTGAAGCTCTATATATAAATATATATAAATATATATATATATATATATATATATATATATATATATATATATATAAATTAGATATAAAATAGATATAATACATAAAATATATATAATGTATATATATAAAAATTTGATATAAAATAGATATAATACATATAATATATATATTATATATATATAAAAATTTGATATAAAATAGATATAATACATATAATATATATAAAATATACATATATATATATATATATATGAAAGATGGAATAATGCCATGCCGCATTGATATCGATATATAACAACCCTCCCTGACCGGAACACAAATACTTTTCTCTAAATTCATCCAGAGTAAATCCTTCGAGTGAAATTTTGTCTTTATCAATTGCTGGGCTCCCATAGACCTAACTGACAAGTTACTCATTTATGAACTAGTCCAAGCATTATCTAACCAAAATAAAGGTAGGGTAGAATACATTTGCTGGCTGGCCTTTCACAAATCCTTAAAGCTCCAGAGGCTAGGACAATTATTTGAAACAGCCCCATCAAGTATGGTGTGTTGTTCCCTATTATATTAAATGTTCCTTTATTTTTGAAACCTTAGTGAAATGAAATCCATGATATATGCCATTTCTTAATCTCAATTTGTGTGTTGTAATATGAAAGTGTGAGTCACATTTAGAGTATTACATGACATTTTGCAGATGTGGATTTCTTGCCTTTGAATTTATTACCTTTATAGTCTGAAACATTGTGAAAATATAGAAAGTTCATATGTTAACTTTTCCTAAATAATTGTGCTTATTAATTTCATAATATAATTATTTCAAGTGGTTTATATATTCCTAAAGGAATATAAGGACTGCATATCTTTACATAAATTTATATTCATATAGTAACTCAATGATAACAGGAGCCCCCTCCACCATACTATCTGGGTGCATGTTAAGTCTGCTACTCGAGGAAAAAATTAGAATCACAGAAAACATAAAATTACCTTACTCCCTATGCTCTTGCCTGTGGTTTGTCCCATATCTATGTGAACGTAGGAAACATGTTTGTAGAGAAATGTGCTTACTAAGCCGCAAGATAATGTGCTAGGGTGGCCCATTTTCTCCGCCCTGACTTTGATCCCAGCATGCTGACATCAGCATACCAGTGCTCATTCACAGCTGAATCAATTGAGAGGGGATACCAGGTGCAAACCTTGGGCATTGCAATTGTAAAGCCAGCACTCTACCATTTAGATATGCTGCTACTGAGGTTAAATCAAGGCTTTAAGCTTCTTTTCGATGGGCTTTTTCTCCTAAAAAATGAAGTTTGGACTAAACAAGCACACAAAAGTTTAGCATGCATAATTTAGAACAATCTTGACCACACATTACAAAGGTTAAAAATCTTTCATCCCCCTATTTACTGAGAAAGAAGTTAAACTACTTCCCCAAAGACAATAAATCACCGAGGTGTAGTAAAAACTTTAGTATACCTTGTTTCAATTATTTAGACAGTAATGTTCATGAATATCTTGTCATTTTCCATCACAAATGATACAAATAATAGTATTGGTAACTGTTTACGAGAAATCCTTACCTCTCTGGGCCCAAGTTCCTATCTAGTCACTATTAGGGATCTACAAACATCACTGTATGAATAAAAATTCTTCCTACCCAGGGGCTTAATCCCCAGACCCCCACCCAATCACCATGAACTTACTCTCTACACTACATTAGTCACACCAATACTCTTCTTTATTTACCTTATTCTTTGAGCGTAGTTTCACTACACTTTCCTGTAAATGTATACCACAGTATTATGTGTGACATGATTTTCTTATTACCAATTTGTAGAGGAAATATTATAAATTATATTATCCATTACAGTCAAAGTTTACTTGTGCCATTTGGCTGAGTAAAATCAAATCCTACCTTTTAATTTGTGGTGTTACCATTCGTATCTGAAGATCATTTTTTATACTGACGACCGCAACTATATGTGC
>NC_061856.1:13642585-13650085 GCF_019202785.1 Penaeus chinensis | reverse complement strand
TGCATTATTATTAAAGTTTTAATGTTTTCGTTTTCCCTTTCCTTTTTCACTAAAGTCGTTACTGATATTCCTCTCTTAAACATTTTTTTCCCGTTTTCTACCAAACATTATTTTTTCGAATACCGATTCAATTTTATGATATTTATTTGTATTCAGTTATTTTCAATCCGGCTATAATCACATATCCTTATTACCACATGATTACTGACATTAATGAACTAGTGTGTTCATTATGCAGTATGCATATTGTTCAGAATAGTAGGTTATGTCATTTAGTATTACATGGAATCTTAAGCAGTTTATTCAGAACAAACATCACTGTCGGAAACCATTCACTGTCCGTCTATCTATATTCCGTTAAAAAAAATCCATTTTAACAACTGCATAAAGTAATAAGAGAGCTTACCTCTCAAATTTTACATTTCATACATCTATCTATTCATATAATACTCATTTATTTGTATCCAGCTTTAAATATGTTCTGTGCATTAATCTGACTACCAAAGAATAATAATAAAAAATATTCCGTATGAAATAAAATCTGCAATAAAGTAAAAATAATTGCATATTCACTTTCCACTCTATTTCAATTCTTGTTATGCAATTCACCATATACAATATATAGCAATTACATCCTCTTACTGGAAAGCAAAATAACTAACTACAATTACAACGGCAGATTTACCTGTCACTTTGAAGAGAAAGAGAAAAAGAAATCATCATGAAATATAAATAATATATATGGACAATATCAGTTCCCCGTGTGCTTTATTTTCTATAATTCTATCTTCCAATTTCGATCACCGGCTGCATTTTCACTACACATTAAAAGAGGAAAACAAAACCCGTTCGAGTAAGCTGGCAGTCCTCGCCTTTGCCCAAATAGCCTCTCTTTCCCTGCTTACATAATATATAGGACACGCATACACGATGCACACACACACACACACACACACACACACACACACACACACACACACACACACACACACACACACACACACACACACACACACACACACTCGTACTTCGATAACCCTATGGGCTGGATCTTACCCTCGTCTCGTAGTTGCTTATGAGACCTTCCACCGTCTTTCTGAAGGAGGCGGGGAGAGCGCCCATTCCACTTTCCGTTCCAGTTACTGCAAAAGTCAAATCTGGGTAAAAGGTAGTCACTTGGTAATTCAAAAAATAATGATAATAACTTTAAGGATATATAATTGTGGGTTAGATGTAAGTATCTGCTTCTTAAAGGTTACTACAGAAAATTAATCACTGTGGTTGACTCACTACGGGGGACGAACAGGGTAAAATGTGGAAAAGTATCTTCGGCATTAGAAATGAACTGATTTGTATACAGTTGACTATGTATTACATGCAATAATGTTAATGAAGAACTGTTACCGATAAAAAAAACGATCAGAATGTTAGCTGGAAAATGGAGTCTTCCTCCTCGAATCATTGCAGTTTATACTAATATAAAAACAGGTTCAATTCAATATACTGTAGGCCATTTTAGGAACAGACATGTCGAGAATAGACTGTTTCTACATATACTCGGTATATCTTATTCTGATTCTGAGGATGCTATTAAATGCTTTTGTGGAAAATCTAGTCTTTTTCCCTACGGTCTACAGTGTGTCATTCCTCCTTCATCTTTATAAAACATTTTGCCTTTAAAACCTAAAAAGAAAAAAAAAAAAATATATATATATATATACGTATGCATATGTGTTTATATATATATATATATATATATATATATATATGTATATATTATATATAGGTGTTTTCATATATATACATATATATACATATATATATATATGTATTATACTTATATATATATATATATATATATATATATATATATATCATATAAATATATCACACACACACACACACACACACACACACACACACACATATATATATATATATATATATATATATATATATATCAGCAAATCAAATAGTGCAATATAAACAGTAAAATCTGTTAGTACATATATATATATATATATATATATATATATATATACACACACATATACATATATACATATATATATATATTTTTTTTTTTTTTTTTTACAAAAAACTAATATCGTTATTTTGTCTATCGCTTATGACGGAATCATCTAACAGAGCATTTGGTTTTCTAAATCTTAGGACAAAACTTCTTTCATTAAACTTTCATGCCTGGTTCTTAAATAAATACATTTCTAAAAATAACTTCTTCGTTCAAATACATCTCACTGTAGTTGCCATGTTGTGCATTACCCTAGTGCTCATCCTATTGACAAAGCTATAATGATGATAATGATAATAATGATAATGATGATATTAAACATAAGTAACAATATAATTGAAAAATGATAATAACATTAATGATTATCAATCATATTATGAACTATCATCATCATCGTCATCACCATCATCATGATAATAATAAATAATATTACCACTACAAGCACAACTAAAATCGAAAATAAAATGCAATGAAAATGATACCGGCGTTGAAACAAGGCAAGGATAATGTAGGAAAAAGTATGACAATGTGAAGCTATAAAAGGTCGCAAGCCATGGTTGCGACGTACCCCGCTGGTGACTGAAAAACCACCACCTTTGTAGTGTGGGTAAAGATTACGCTAATAACAACATCTAGGAACAAAATTTGTAATAACAAAACCATGTAATTATCATCACAAATACAATTACATCAGCAGTGTTCATTGTGATAAATAGAGGAAAAATGTATGTATGAAAATTAATATATTCACGACATGTAAAATAACCGGCTTCGCTTATGTCTTCGTCTGAAATACTGGGATTTCTAAAATAATAGCATCAATAACAAAAAAAATTAAGAATATCATGACGATACAACTTATAAAAGTAACTTATGTCCCATGATTAACAAACCTCCGTAATTCCATCCGATAGAAAACTGCGGCAACGAACAAAATAATCACGTAAATGACACGCAGAGATAATGTAAAAGCCACCGAGAAAAATAATGACAAGGGAGATAACGAAATGTCAGGATGTTACACATATAGCATAGAAACACAGAAGTATGGCGTGGGTCCTACAAATATTTCACACTCTGCCGTTTGGAATACATTCAATGAAGCATGACAACTGATTTTCTCCGAGGCTTTCAAAACACACACACACACACATACACACACACACACACTTGCAGCTGATTATTTATGTAACATATAACCTGAATAAGACATCTTTAATTCTTTGTGAAACTTTTTTCCCACTGCAGTTACGGTCTTTACCATAACTATTACTTTTTCTGATGACGCTCTGGTTCATATACTACAATTACCATTGGCATTGTTAATAATACTAATACTTCTGCCAACATATCTCACTGGAACAATACCATTACTACTACTTCTAATTACTATGATGATATCAACAACCAGAACCATAACAGTGATAATGATGAGAATTATATAAGATGATATTCAATGAAGATGATGATTATAATCCTAACAGAAATAACAGTGACAAAAACGTAACTGATAATGGTAACAGAGACACAAATTTAACAATAATCGGAGTGGTAATAATTAAAAGAATAACAGTAACACTGAAGAAACAATAAAAAATGAGCAAGAGTTATGACACTATCATTAACAAGTGATAATAATAATGAAATAATAAATACTACTACTAGCATTGTTATTATTAATAACATTCATCAACAACAACAGTAAGTAAAAAAAAAAAAAAAAAATAATAATAATAATTGAACGCTGCAAGTCCAGCATAATAACAAAAGCGCAATAAACACACACAAAACAACAACAGCAACTGTAACCCATGAACACTTGGTATAGAAAAGGGAGCCTTACCATGCTGGTGCGGTGCGCAAACCTCTATAACAAGAGGTTGTTTAGATGTGTTGTTAAGTGCTATGGGTGTCATGGGCAAAAGCATACCTTCACCATTGCGAACCTTAAGCACTAGACTTGAATCCACGGAAGACTGGTCAAGTTTAAGAGTTTTTTTCAGTTCCGTCTGTACATCGCGAGCCGTCCATTCCGGCCACATAGGCAAAGACACCAATGGTTTGTTGTCATTGCACTCCCCGTTGACATCAGTATCTGAAAATTTGTAAAGTTAAATTTATTTGGTGGTTATATATCACCCTTATACCTCGCAAAAGATAAATTAAGAGAAGTCTCGCAAAACGGAGATCAAAGAACTGCTTAGTTACTCCTAAAACTGTATCAAAGAAAATGGTGAAAGCAAAGGCCTGTGTAAACAAACCGATCAATAACGAAGGTAAGGCACAGACCGCTGGTTTTCTCTCTCTCACTCTCTCATCAAAGGAGTGTACACCCAGAAACAACTAATACACCGAGAACCAACACCAGTCCTCGTTTATTACTCACGAGTCAAGTCGTAGCGGGTGACGAAAGCCCAGAGGATGAGAGGTGCGCGTCCCTGTCCCTCCATGCCAGGCGGGCAGACTTGTACAGGGGCGAAGAGGCTGCACCACACCTCTCTACTACACCTGCGTTTGAAGCGACGTCATACTAACACGTTCGGCCTCTTCTGGAAACGGTGCACACGCCCTTTGACTTCATCGACCAGGGACTGGATTAGCCTTTGTCTTTCCCTCGAGTTTCCTGTCTGTTAAGCTTTTTGTGTCATAGGTCCACTTGTTCACATGGAGTTTTCTCCCTTCATACACTTGGAAGGGAAGAGACTTTACATCTATTAATGAATTATATACATAGCCGTATTTACATACTATATAGAGACAGTTATGGCTGTATTATATAAATAGTAACTTATACAATAATCACAAAGGGAACCGGATAATAATCTACACGCAAACGGAAACACCCTCCTATCGGCTCTTACGTCACGGTTAAATAAGGACTCCCCGAAGTAACCTGAGTTGACGTTCTCGCAGCCGAGCAACGCGAGCGCCGGCAGCACTTGTGGAGGCGCCGCGAAATGTTGGCTGTGTGTGTATGCGTTATCAACAGGTTGAGAAGTGGACACGTGGAGAGGAATGCGATCTCGGATTTAGGAGGAACACATGAATATGTTTATCTTGATTGCCATCCCGAAGGCTCATCGATATTTACTGACGTGTTTACGACTCTTGTTATTTAGTTTTGTTTACTTTCACTGCCTTGGGTGTTCATTAATTATCATTTATTTATGGATATATATATATATATATATATATATATATATATTCATATATATACATATACATATACACATGTAGTCAAGACATGCAGAATAACATTCATATCTTACTTCGGTTAAAAACTGTTGCATCACTAAAATAATATGTACAATGATGTAGCTTCTTGGTTATAGTAATTTGTTTGTGTTGCTAGTTTATTTGCGTCATATGCGCGTCACGGCGCACATGAGGCGTGTGAGTAGCCTTAATACTCTTAAGCCTGATGACAATGTTAACAGAGCGTACTTGCTTAGTTGCTGCTGAGAATGGAATATCAGATTACTCAGTGAAGATCTCGGGCTGACAAAATTCTTAGTTAACTCCATAGGGATTAAAGTTGAAAACTAAACGCTGGTGCCTTTTGTATATTATCACTGTTATTCTAAAATCATATGTCAAATTCAGTGGCGGACACTTCACGTTTTATTATTCGCGACTACGCCCTTCATTTTATCGAAAAACAAGAGCAACACCCTTTTATAGGTATTGCAATCTATTGACAAAGTAAACAGGGAGGAACAAGGCCAGTTGCAGCAGGTCTGCTCACCAGATCATCGAAAGGATACTTGTGATGACATTAAAAGTTAATTAAAAAACTGAACAGGAACACCGCACCGCAACGAGAAGACATCAAAACGACAAAAATACTAAAGATTAGTGCTGGTATTTAGCTCCAACATACAGGGCTTTTTCTGAGCAAAATATAATGCATATATGTATGAGGGAAGTGTGGAATAAACTTTTTAAAGTTCCGTTTTTATTTACCATTATAGGGGGGGGGGGGGGCATGTGTCCGCCACTGGTCAAATTGTTATGGTTTACAGGCAAAATGAAATGTATTTGTATTCATTATCTATCTATCTATCAATCTATCTATCTATCTATCTATCTATATACACACATGTATATGTAAATGTATGTGTTTATAAATAGATATATGCATTTATATATGTATATGTATACATACGTACAGATAAAATATGTTTATATATGTGTGTGTGTATTTGTAAAAAAATACATATATCTATCTACCTGTCTGTCTATCAAACTGCCTTCCTTTCAATCTATCTACACACACACACACACACACACATACACACACACACATACAAATATATATATATATATATATATATATATATATATATTACATATACACATATATACACATATGTAAATATATACATATATATATACCCATACTGCCTATGTATATATATATATATATACACACGCATACTGTATGTATGTATATATTATATATATGTGTGTGTGCCTGTGTGTTTCACACGCACACGTACACATGTATATACATATGTATGTATATAAGTATAAATATGTATATATGTATATGTATATTTACATATACATATATATGTATACACACGCGCGCGTGTGTGCTGTGTTCCAGTTCTGAAATTGTTGCACATCTACAGATTATTACTATTATGATGATGATGATGGTGATAATGATAATAATAGTAATAATAACAGTGATAATAATAGTAATAATAACAATAGTAACAATAATAATAGTGAAATGATTATAATAAAATGGATAATAGTAGTATTTGTTATTATTATCGTCACAATTACTAATTGTGATGATAATGATAATAATGATAATTATTATTATTATTATTACTATTATCATTGTTGCTGTAGTTTTTATTATTGTATTCTCTGTTATTATCATTTGAGTTACGAGCTCTCGGTTGTACTGGTAATGACAGGTATGGAGTAGAGAGAGAGAGAGAAAGAAAAAAAGAAAGGAGGAAGAAGAAAAGAGTGAAGGAAGAAGGTAGGCAGAAAGAAATAAAGAAAAGAGAGAGAGAGAGAGAGACAGAGAGAGAGAGAGAGAGAGAGAGAGAGAGAGAGAGAGAGAGAGAGAGAGAGAGAGAGAGAGAGAGAGAAGAGTGTTACTCAAACGCTGTGTATAACAGACAGTGATGATTATTGCAATCAACCCATTTTTAAAAAATATTTCAGCTCAAGTTAGGTACATTGAAAACATGAAAAAGAAAGGTTTTTTAAAAATGTAGTGCATTTTTATGAAAGTGTTAGTCATCAGGAAAGGAAACAAAACCTTTTTTGGGTATTAATTATCGATAATTTATTACAATCTCATCAAATAATATCCACGTCATATATTCATTTAAATCTAAGGGTCAAGGAAAATATCACATTACATTTACTAAACGAAATTCTCTCAGTTATACAGCAAAAAATCGACAGCAACACACCCTTTTGTCACCCTGGAAAACAATGAC
>NC_061856.1:13632585-13637585 GCF_019202785.1 Penaeus chinensis | reverse complement strand
ATTCAGGTTCTGTGGCAGAAAGCATGAAAAGGGGGAAAAGGTTAAGCCTTGCTGCTACAACTGCGGAGGCCCCTACAATGCCGGATCCCTGGCATGTAGGGCGAGGCCACAACTAAAGCTTATTTCGGCGGTCCCTCAGAGAGGAATGGCAGCATAAGAAAAAAAGGGCCGGCACCACATGGGCAGAGATGCGGAGGGAGGCTGCGACTTCAGTTCCCAACGCCTGGCTGCAGGAATCACCGCGTGTGGCGCCGTCACCGAAGGGAAATGATCAAACTCAGTACGAGTGGCAGGGAGTGAAGAAAGTGCCCCGGAGTAGTGATGCGGAAACTTCTGGGAAGGAAATATCCGCAATTACTCAGATGCTGCAGGCAATGATACAGAAGAGAGAAGTTATTGAAAGAAACTGGAACAAAGATGCCGAAGAACAGAAAATTGGAGAGGAGGCTGTAAAAGAAATTCCACCAAAGATTCAGAAATGGAAAATAAAAATATTTGTGGTCCTCAGAGTGTAGTGTAAATTATAAAATAACTATTAAGGGGAAAGAAAGAAAAATAAAAGCAAGTGTAGTGGGAGGAACATCCCCTGCCATCATCAGGTCACTCCTGCCAAAGTGCAAAGACCAGGAGAGAGACGAGTGGGCAACCATTAAAAAAAAAGTTGGAAAAATACGATACGATAAAGCCTGGTGGGGCCTTGTAATATACGTACCAAGATGAGGGTGGAAAACTATCGTGTTATATAATTCTACTGATACACCACTAAACCCCTATGAATACTTGTTTTTTGGTATTTTAAGTATTGTATATATTCTAATCTGTTCATATATCCAAGTTCTGTATTTGAGATGTGAACCCATACAGGGACTTATTAAGAAAGGGGTGAGGATAACCTACGTTACCTCATCCTTTTGAGATGTGAGCTTTTGTCTCAATAAACTTGTCAAAGTCAAAGTCTCTTTCTCTCTCTCTCTCTCTCTCTCTCTCTCTCTCTCTCTCTCTCTCTCTCTCTCTCTCTCTCTCTCTCTCTCTCTCTCTCTCTCTCTCCCTCCCTCCCTCCCTCCCTCCCTCCCTCCCTCTCTCCCTCCCTCTCTCTCTCTCTCTCTCTCTCTCTCTCTCTCTCTCTCTCTCTCTCTCTCTCTCTCTCTCTCTCTCTTTCTCTCTCTCTCTCTCTCTCTCTCTCTCTCTTATTCTTGGTAGGTGGCCTGTTCCTATATATCTTTGTTTCACCCTCCACGCTCTTCGCCTTACTTCTATGTGCTTTCCTGATCATGTAGTCCGTGAAGACGCCCCCAATAGGGCCAAAGAACACGGTCAGGAGGTTGCTGTAGCTGAATAACATTGAATATAGACCCGCTTCGGTCACACTACATGACGAACCTGAAATAGAAAGTCGTTTCATACAGTAACAGAGGATATGAATGTTATCTGTTACGAGTCGTACATTTGTCATACTATTATGGAATACTGTTTGTGTATTAAGTCCCATTATTATTACTTTGTTATTATCATTATTATCATTATTATTATTATTATTATTATTATTATTATTATTATTATTATTATTATTATCTTCATCATTATTACTATCATCATCATCATTAATATTAATAAATCTATATATCGATTTTATGTTTGTAACTGCGCTTCAACTGGTTTTAAAATCAAAAGACAAACAAGGCAATGAAACAAAAAGAACCAAATAATTAACACACTGGCAACCCGAAGGAGGTTGGACTCTTGGTTTAATGAAAAGTTTCAAGTTCAGGAGGCAAGCCGGACGAAGAGACAAACATAAAAAAATAACACTCAATCAACTCACTGGTAATCCAAACATTGTAAGACTGTTGGTAGTTGTTTACTGCGAGAAGATGCACGAAGAACCATAGCTGGTGAAGGAAAGAAGAGGTGGACCAGAGACTCGTTTTCAGAGGCGATGGAGACTCGATGGCGTCTTGGTTTTGAGATTCTGAAAAGAGAGAATTTTACGATTTTAAAATGCCTTTTGTTGGGTTTGGTATCATTGGGGAAGTGGATCTATACGATAAGAGGCAATTTTCGAATGATTTATTAAACTATTTATTTCCGTTTTTTAAATTCATGTGACTTGATTTCGATGCCGAAAAAGGGCAGTTTAATTCAAAAGCTCGCACCGTCCTGACAAAACTAGGAAGAGAAAATGCGAGGCGGCAGGGAAAGCTTTCTCTTTCGGACGTGGAATATTAGCTCCTCCCCTACCCTGTCGACCACAATGTATTTCTGGTCAGGTCCCCGCCATAAATGACGTCCCAGGATGAAGTGAAACGGCCGCAAGAAAAAAAAAAGAAAAAGAAAAAAGGAGGGGCCATAAATCTTGGCGTAGCACTATGATCCTCTGAAATGTTTTCGTTATTATTGTGTGATGAGGAGTCTCGTCTGAGTAGAATTGCCATATGTTGTTCCTTTCCTGATGTTGCGATGCTTTTCTGAATTTCTGTTCACATATTATATACTGTACTTGTATCTTTATTCGTTACGTTTATTCGTTTATCCATGATAAGTGTAGCCATAATTTCACCACATTGTTCAACTTCTGATGCCTCACATTTTAATGGTATTTCACAATAAAGAAAGTAGGGAATTTTTCGCTGAGATCTCGGATATCCACAAGAAATAAGGAAAAGGTCCCTAAATATCATAGTCATACCTCCGCTATGCAGTTCTTTAAAATATGTTATATGATGTATATTTTTTACTAAAGAATGCAGTTTAAATTATTTGCCTTCTTTGATAACATCTATAACGAAAATCGTATAACAATTGTCCTCATACACGTGGTTCGTCTTATCAGTTACCTCTGATAGGTAGTTACTCCTCTTACTCTTAGTTATATCCAAGGGTATCAGGTGTGCGATCAGCCAGGTACACACACAAAAAATCAAGTGCGCATTCTTCATACTTTTCCTAAAAAGGTTAACCTACTTCAAAATACCTGACGGCCGCAGCGTAACTTGAATCTGTTTAGTAATTTTTGTTCACTCCGTTTTGTGAATCATTCACCACTAAAACTTTTTTTTTTTTGCAAGTTAATCATACAGTACAGTACAGTGCCTCTTCAGATTAAATAGCGGGAAATAGGTGATTAGTATATCCAATTTCACTGTCCTTTGCCGGTGGGGGAGCTGCCAGGTATCGTGCCTTTTGGCGGGGCACCATAGCTCCTCTACCCAAAGACATGCCCATCCATACACCATACAACATCTGTATGTAATGAGTAACCTCAGGTGAATGATAACCGAAATGAAAACGGAGAACGCAACTCTTATCACGTATGGTTTCCAATTGTAATCTGTAAAGCGTTGGCATTAATAAACCACTTATGTTAAAGGGTAGTTATAAACGCCTTCTGTAGAAGAACGGGAACGGCTTAAAACATTACACGTTTGTTGTATTACTAACAATAATAACGAGGTAAAAATGAACGCTACTCTACTCATCTGTAGCCACTGTAGTCGCAAACAATTAGTTTCTGATCGTAAATATATTCGACTGATTACAAAAGTCTCTGCCAGTGTTACATTAATAGTGTTTATATTACCTTTAACAGACAGATAACCTTGTTATCTCCGTACGTCATACTTTCTCCTCTTCATTTTGATAAACCTCAAGGTCTTTTTGCATCATGTTGCTGTCCACGATGAAGAGTCAATATCCACCAAATATGTCAGTGAAGTATAACAGACACATGCTAATGCCCCAGGTAAGGTTAGTTCATGTATTGTTGGGTCTCTTTAACCAGGAGCCAAATACCGTCTCATCTGAAATGTGCGACCGACACCAGCATCGAAAGACACCAATTGGATATAATCTCACTATTGTCAGATTGGTCCTTGTGTACCTGTCCTATCCCACATTTTGTTTAGCGCGTGACTACACATCACCATCGGGTAATTTCTTTTTCATTATCACCGTCACCATTGTTATCATCAAAACAAATATAATTAAACGTATAGTATATACCAAGTGGAAATATCCACTAGACAAAATAGGTTTGTTAAAAGATGAGATATCAGTTTCAAAATCCCTCAGGAGGATTTCGAAAGTGCTGTCTCATCTTTCAGTAAATTTACTTTGTGTAGTATTTTTTCAACCTTTGTATTAACACAGCATATATATTTATATATATATACACACAAACACAAACACACACACACACACATACACACACACACACACACACACACACACACACACACACACATACACAAACGTGTGTGTGTGTGTGGTTTGTACGCGTGCATGCGTATGTATGTATGTATGTATGTATGTATGTATGTATGTATGTATGTATGTATGTATGTATGTATGTATGTATGTATGTATGTATGTAAAGACATCTATCTATCAGTCTTTTCATCTCTTTATCTATCTACATGAATCATCGTGTACTTACGTTGGTTCTG
This sequence comes from Penaeus chinensis, assembly GCF_019202785.1. Taxonomy (NCBI): domain Eukaryota; kingdom Metazoa; phylum Arthropoda; class Malacostraca; order Decapoda; family Penaeidae; genus Penaeus; species Penaeus chinensis. The sequence continues at coordinate 13,633,143 of NC_061856.1, read as the reverse complement.
GACAGGGATGTGATGGACGGGGATGATGAACGAGAGGAAGATGGAGAGCGAGCTGATGGCAGCCAGGGCCCAGCACACGTGAGCTCGAGGGATGCCAGCCATCGCAGTGTACTGAGGAGGAGGAACACTATGCTAATGACAAGGAACGTTACAACGGTGCGGGTGAACTAATCAGTGTCGTGATTCCCCATGGGCATTATAAAAACTAACGATCCAATTACGAGAATAATATTGATTCTGAACAACAGTGATTAAATCAACTTCCGTAACACACATTGCTTAATGCCGAACACAACAAAAAGAATATGTACTGTCCATTAACATAATGCATGTATATGAGCAGCACTGTCCCTTTGCTACATATAATCCGTATAGCTCTCTTCTGAACGTCTGAGAAAGAGAAACAAACTCTTGTACACGTCTTAATCTACATTTAAACGGAATAATTTTATGGGTTATTTATTTATCTTTCACTCAAAAAATTATTGTTGTTTTTATGGGTTATTTATTCATCTTTCATTCAAAAAATTATTGTTGTTGTTTTTTGGTCCTATTCTA
>NC_061856.1:13620085-13622585 GCF_019202785.1 Penaeus chinensis | reverse complement strand
TGATGATGATGATATCGATGATGATGATGGTGATGGTGATGGTGATGTGATGGTGATGGTGATGGTGATGGTGATGATGATGATGATATGATGATGATGATGGTGATGGTGATGATGATGATGATATGATGATGATGATGATGTGATGATGATGATGATATGGTGATGATGATGATGATATGATGATGATGATGATGTGGTGATGATATGATGATGATATGGTGATGATGATGATGATGATATGATGATGATATGGTGATGATGATGATGATGATGATGATATGATGATGATGATGATATGATGATGATGATGATATGATGATGATGATGGTGATGGTGATGGTGATGGTGATGGTGATGGTGATGGTGATGATGATGATGATGATGATATGATGATGATGATGATGATGATATGATGATGATGATGATGATATGATGATGGTGATGATATGATGATGATGATGATGATGGTGATGGTGATGGTGATGGTGATGATGATGATGATGGTGATGATGATGATGATATGATGATGATGATGATATGATGATGATGATATGATGATGATGATGATATGGTGATGATGATGATGATATGATGATGATGATGATGATGGTGATGATGATGATGATGATGATATGATGATGATGATGATATGATGATGATGATGATGATGATGATGATATGATGATGATGATGGTGATGGTGATGGTGATGATGATGATGATATGATGATGATGATGATGATATGATGATGATGATGATGATGATATGATGATGATGATGATGATGATGATGATATGATGATGATGATGATGGTGATGATATGATGATATGATGATGATGATGATGGTGATGGTGATGGTGATGGTGATGATGATGATGATGATATGATGATGATGATGATGATGGTGATGATGATGATGATGATGGTGATGATGATGATGATGATGATGATGGTGATGATGATGATGATGATGGTGATGATGATGATGATGATATGATGATGATGATGATGATGATGATGATGAGATGATGATGATGATGATGATGATGATGATGATGATGATGATGATGATGATGATGATGATGATGATGATGATGATGGTGATGATGATGTTGATGATAGTGATGATGATGTTGATGATGGTGGTGATAATGATGAGGATAATGCTACTGCTGTGATGATGTTAGTAATAATCCCATTCATAAACATACATAGTACATTATGTAAAAGTTGCAGCCCATTGGCACTGTGACTGACACTTGCAGGAGAGCCTAAAAACGAACCCTTAGATATAACCGTTATATTATAGAATATCTCATGCATTCAACTACGTCCCGCTTTCGAGGCCGCCCTTTTAGTGCCCTGTAACAGCATACCTGCCCGTAGCGTCCGACGTATATGAAATGATTTCCGTATCTGTCTCTGTGTGTTGCGATTCGAGTACACACACACACACACACATACTCACATATATATGTGTATATGTATGTAAATATATATATATATATATATATATATATATATATATATATATATTGGTTTGTTAGTGGCTCTGTTGTGTGTGTGTATGTATATATAAATATATATATATATATATATATATATATATATATATATATATATATATATATATATATATATGTGTGTGTGTGTGTGTGTGTGTGCACGCGCGCGCGAGTGTATACTCGCATATATGTATATATATATATATATATATATATATATATATATATATCCAACACAACCACAAACAAACCTACAAACAAATTCCGAAGCACACTAAACCATCCCAGGTCTCTCCTCCCCCGCCTTCGCCTTCCCTAGTCATTATCCCCCGGCGCCCCCCCCCCCCCCGCATGGCCTCCAGCAGACATCTTGTCTCCCTAACAACAGCATCCAAATCATTTCGGCGCGGGATGACAGACACAGCCTATAATCCACGGCAGTAATCGTGCAGTGAGCAAAATAGATCCTTTGTGAAAATTACGAGTTGCTTCCAAAAGGATTATGACTTTTCAGGCAATTTTTCCCTGTCTTTTTGTTACGTTTAATTGACAGGGAAGATAGCAGAAGAAAAAAAAACAAGCAGAAAGAAGAGAAACAGAAACAGAAAAAAGGTTACTTACCGCTTTGCTATCGGAAATCTCAAAGGTCGTGTTGAGGTTTATGCAGCGCGTGTTGTTAAACGTATCGGCGACCGAGGGCTGGCGGCGGGTATGGTTGAGGGCGGACGAGGGGTCCTGACACAGGTCGCTGTAGATGCCCTCGACCTTGAGGACGTGCACGAGCTGCGGCCATCCGAACACAGCCCCGCCGAAGAGCATGGACTCGATGACGCCGATCATGAAGATGACGACTCTCTTAGTGAGGGAGAGCTCGAGGTTCGGGTTCTGGTGGCACGCCATGCTGGCTTCGGCTCACGGGATTTCCCCTCGGCTCTTTCTCCTTCTCTTTCAACGTCCGAATTCCCAGTGCACTGTTAAGTCTTAGCTGATG
>NC_061856.1:13612585-13615085 GCF_019202785.1 Penaeus chinensis | reverse complement strand
TATCAGCGATACAGAATCAGACTCAGAAATTGGGCGTCAGTTCTCCAGACAGACCTATATTTGCCGTGCTTGTTCTCAAAATAGCTGACGGTAAGGGACGTCGTATACATATCGTAAGGGACCCCACCTCATCTCTCCATGCTCTTATCCTACATTGGCAAAATGTGTCCGCAGCCTGGCATAGGATTAAAATTTTGTATTTGAAGGTTACCAACTGAAATGTTATGGGAACTATCGCACATAATCCTTGAGGTACACGATTTGGTTAATACAGCATTGAATCCGACACGGTAATGCCGATTGATCATGAACATACAGTCACATAAAAATCAAACTCTTTATTGAGAATGAAGCTGAGCTAAGTGCTAACCATATGCGGTAATACAAATAAGAGAACGAAATCGATGTGGCTGCAAGGTCAATGCTTGGATACAAATACTACTGCCAAAAAAGTATTTCAAACTATGTTTTCGGGAACTGAATGCTAATCATGTAAATAACCTTGGCTACCAAACGTCATGAAAAGAGTGATCATGAAACCTTTATTATATCCTTCACGGGCAGATTACGTAATTAGAAGAAAGTTACTTGAAATAAGCGAAAGAAAATGCATTTACCCATGTTTAGTTCTGGAGCAAAATGTAATTTTATGCTAATGATATATGTCCCTTTTATCCAGCTTTATTAAATGATAAGTGTAACATGCTTTATACAGAATTTCCCTGACTTAGAAGCGGATGATGGACAACGCATCCTTATACCGTTGAAATTGTAGACGTCCTGGCCACGACCTTATAATTGTGTCTGGTACCAACTAACAAGACAGCATACATAAAAGAAGAGAATCCCAAAAAGTCAGGTAGAAATAAGATTGGATATATCATTTTTGAAAAAAATCATAAAAACATCAATAAGTTTGTCCTTATACCTATCCTCCCACCCCTTCCAATCCTGTGCATGCGAGGCATATTTGAAATATGATTAGAATTTTTGAGAGGACAATTGCAAAGGTACTGTTTGAATTATTTTCCCAGTTTGGCAATACCAAGGAAAACTCCACTATCCACTTCTTGGTAGATTTTGTAAAACACTTCGCCTCAAACAATCACACCGTCCAGATCAAAAAAATTATTATACATGGATTTTACAAGGGCTGGGTAAAACCTCTCCCTCGTTTTCGCTAACAGAAACCTCGAACAAACAACGAACTATCTCATAAAGTCTGACTTATCGTGGTGTCCCGCAACGCACTGTCCTCGGCCCATTGTTATTCCTAATAATAGTTAATGAGGATGATTTTCCCCTCACGAAAATCTGCATACATGCTCACACAAACCTGGGAAGAACAGCACTTTATTTACAAGAACGGAATGGGCTAATAAACATAATTCCAACCCATTAGACGGCTTTACAACATATCTGATAACGATTCGTGATTTCTTGTATCAAGTCGGTGACTTTGTCAGCATTTATTTTCAGTAATCAGAAATGGTTCAGGAACCATTTCATAGTGCGAACACAAGTTCACAGCGTGCCAAACATAACCACAGCTTTAAGCATTGACGACCTGTTTGTAATTGTTTAGGTGTGTGTGTGTGTGAAAAGCTCGTGTGGAAGGTTACGAGGTGTTTTAAAGGAAGTGACTGGATAGCTGAACTGGTGGCGCTTGAAAGAGGTCAGGCAACAGCAGTAGCAGCATATTTCTTTCCATCTATAAACTGACTGCCCCAAAGGATAATATCTATTACATATCAGCTTAGTTTATTGTTTAATTGTTTTATTCGTCAATTAATATAATGCGGCCTTGGTGCATTCCGAAATGTCTTAAGAATACAAAACCACTATTGTTTATTGTTAATGTTGGGATGGATGAAATATATTAATCTTGATGAAATATATTAAGTTGTGATATCCTTCTCCAAAGGCGTTGGAATCCTGCAACCTCACGACAGTGGCCGGACTTTGCACAACGTGAACTCTACATCATTGAACGTGTACAATGTTGCTCGGAAGCGATTTTGAAAAGTAGAAAAGAGCAAATAAGAGAGTTACTTGAACATAGTGACATGACCGTGAAGTGCATGAACGTAAAGGAATTGTAGAAGTGCTTTGGATTTTTTTCTTTTATTTTCTATTGTATGGTTTATTTATGATAATTCCAAGTCTGGCAAAATATGGTTTAAGGTATACACTTTTTCTCTGAACCCTAATCGTGTCAACCATACATACCTATAAATATTCCTCTGTATTCAGATAATGGTCAGAATACAAGGGTATCTCTGCAAAACAAAGATACAAATATAAGATATTCTTACTTAGTGAATATATAGATAAATTAACATATACACAAATATGTATAAGTATACACACACACACACACACACACACACACATATATATATATATATATATGTGTGTGTGTGTGTGTGTGTGTGTGTGTGTGTGTGTGTGTGTGTGTGTGTGTACATGTACATATATACACACACATTATACATATATA